>NW_009798331.1:248802-289474 GCF_000520075.1 Aphanomyces astaci | reverse complement strand
TCATGGACAACCGGATCGCAGAGGACATTAAACAATGTCAAGTCCTTGATAGTAGCATCTTTCCTCATACGAGGAAGCTTGAAATCGTTTTTACCCAATGCATCTAGTGCCGATTCCATTACCTTTTGCAAAGTAATGAAGGTTTTCGACAATGTGTCCAGAGGAAGCTCATCAAATGAACTTTGTACTGCGCTAATAAGTTCCTCGATGGTTCGAGTACATTTTTGGCTTTGCAGACTTTGTATCGAGTTAAAGTACCCCAAATCCAAGACGTTTAGGTCGGGACTATTCGGGGGATGATTTGCAGCCTCAATACCGCAAACACCAGAGTTAAGCAGCAATTGCGTTGTCACACCATTATGTGGACTCGCATTATCTTGCTGCAAATATATTACTTTACTCTGGTCATGCTTTGGCATCTTTAACTTGATAGCTCGAACGACATTCTCAAGAATCATCTTGCGGTAGACATACGCAGTTACCGTTTGGGACACGATAACTGGCGTACCCTTTAGCCGGTTCCGGCTATTCAGTTTCGCCAGGGCAGTCTCCATGAAGGTCCACACGCCAAGCTTCCCGTCAAAGACGCATTTCTTGTTGTGGTCATTTCTTGGTCGCGCCACCGCCGCGAGGAAAATCACTTTCGTGATGAAAAGCTTGGATTTCAACTGGCGCTTGGGTAACTCTTCGTCATCGTAGGAGTAGTACCACCTTTTGACCGTCGTCAAAAGAACCATCATGCACTTGAGAGTGCATGTTGTCAAAAAGGGTCCCATTTGGCGACGGCCTGAGGAACGATGCGGCATGACGCATCCGTTGCACGGTGTTCGCGTCTGTCAGGTATGGCTTCGAGTGGCTCGTCTTGCTCTTCAACGTCTTGGCGCGTTGCATGTGACGGAAAATTGTCGTCTTCGGGATGCCTGATTGAGCCGCCAACGTACGCATGGTTTGACGTGCGTGCATCGGGACCGCCTTGAAGGCTCGCTCGATCTCGTCGTCAGTACGAAGCATTTTGCGATTTATATTTCCTAATTTCAAACACCTCTTAAATTAACACCCGTAGGAAATGATTGTTGTATGTCCAATTATTATATTTGAGAGGTTTTACCGCTGTATTTTGTCGTGACATCGGCCTTGAGACTGCCATCGCGGAGAGAGAGGCGAACTCGGGTCCAGACACTCGATATCGTTTTCCACGTGCAGTCAAACGTTTGAGCTGTTCGTGTGATGCATCCATGTGGGAGGGTCCCGTCTACGCTGTGAGCTAGGAGCGTTTCGTAGATGGTACCGCGCTCGGCGTTGGTGAGCTTCCGGTGGCCACGTTGGGGAACACTGGCACGCGCAGAGGTAGGTGATGGCATGGTTGGTTGGGTAACAGCGTTTAGAAAACGAAGTGTACTGAGCACGAGGGATAAAAATTGATTTTGAAACCTCACCGGGTCATTATATTTGCTGAGCAAGGAGGCAACATTTTCGTTCCGCCATAACTCGTGAGGAAATGGTCTTTGTTTGCTCTTATTACGTCCAATCAAAGCAGAGATCTCGCGCTTTCTGGTGAGCCAATTAGATTGATTGAAGGTGACGAATTAGAAAAATTCCGCCAATGAAAAGAAAAGTCGATACATTTGTTCGGACCAGAGTAGTAATCAAGTAGTTTCCAATTTGGAAACTACTTGATTATTGTGCTTTCGAGTGAAATTTCGTGTTGTGGCGTGGTTTCTCGTTGGAATTTAAATCGATTTGATTGGCTACCTCAGATGAGCTCAAAATTGTTAGCCAATCAAAACCTTCTCAATGAAATTCAACCAATCAGATCGATTGTGGATTGGTTTGGTCGGCGCGATTCGATTGTACCCCCTCCCCAAATTTGTATCAAATCGACAATAATTGAGTTTGGATTATCATTATATACAGTACAGTAGTATTAATAGTACTAATAATACTAGTAGTACTACCGGTAGTATATGTTAATTAGCTGTAAGTGAAGTATAGGTATATGTACTACAGTAGTAGCACATCACGTAGTACAGTACTAGTATATGTTCAGTAGATTACATACATTAATCAAGTGTATGTATATACGTGGGGCAGAGGTACAGTAGTACTTCTGTCTAATAGCATTTTCCATTCGAGTTTACGAATTGACGACGCCAAAGGATATCTATCTCTAAGAGTACTACGTCCAATCGCTTGTTCGTTGGTGGTTCGTTACCATCAAAATCCTTGTTTTGAAGTGCTTCTTCTGCCCTGTCTGTAGTGATGGCCTGATGAAAGTCGACGGTTAATACATTACCGTGTAATGCGCTTTACAGTAAACTATGTATCCCACTACGTACTCCAAGGAGGTTGATTCGCTTGATTTGCATCAAAAGTGAAATGCCAGTTACAGTCGGACTACGTCGTCGTGGGCTTGCCACGCTGCAGCACGGCGCGCCCAAGTTCCCCTACAAACGGGTTTGTGCCTTGGGCCGACGCCACCCTAATAAAAAATATATATTAAAAATATAAAAATATGTAATACTGTACCCATGTTGCAGTTTGCGGATGCCGTTGAGCACTTCGCGGGTCTTGGAGATGTATACACGGTCCAGATTCGATCGGATGTCGATCTCCATGTCCTCCACCAAGCGCCCAATGTTGCTCAAGTGGGCACTCTGCGACTCAAACTTCATCGTGCGCTCCGTCTAGGTGTGTCAATATACCATGATCACATTAAAAAGACGTTTTAAATATAAATATATTGAATTCTATTGGGACTACTTAGTCCAATCTTAATATACAATGTACATTGTTGACCCACATTTCGAAAGCGAACAACAGGTTGCATCATCATGGCGGAATATCATGTTATATATATATATATATTTATTTATAAGTCATATAGTATGATATATATATTTTTGAAAATACTCGCAGAAAATTAGAGTATATACCTGCCGCGTGAGATTCGCATCCAAGTTCAAATGGCCAAGTTCTTGACGATGACTGACGTTCATGGCCAAGAGCACCGTCGACGTCAGCGTGTACACGGCCTCCTTGTCGTTTTTCTCATGCACTTCGACCACGTGGATCGAGTTCCAACCACCTTCCTCCACGAATCTACATAAGATATGGATGGATCATTGGATATATGTACATGGATGAATGGTTTGACGAGTATTACCGTTGGTGGTGGACGTCCTTCTTGATGAGGATGCACGCAGCAAAGCCTGGCTCGAGGTCCCACATGTACACAGACGACACCCCTCCTGCTCTTCCACTTTAGCCGTCAAAGGAAGACATCGTTCAGATACGTACCTTGGTAGTACATGTCGCGGTACACGTCAAACAGTTCGTTGGCTTGGATCTCCAATAGCCGCAAGTTGTCCGACGGGACAAACCCTTCCCCATCTTCGATGGGCGGGTAGTACGCATTCGTCCACGGTGACCTACATCGTCGTGAGGATACGGCATGAATCGACAGAGGGATGTTCACACCGATGCGAGTCGCCGTCGCGGTTGTAGTCGCAGAGCAAGAAAGGCCGTCCTGCCGTCGGGTCCACCGCTTGTCCCAAGGGTTGGTCCACGCGCTGGTACAGCTCATCTTCAAGGTCCGGTTGTAATTGACAGATACCCGCCAGGTCATTCGCCACGTTTCCTGGCGGCATGCGCCGAAGGACGTTCAGGCTCAACGTCATGAGATCGTCGCTCATACTTGCAGCAATCTTTCTTTGCGGTCAAAATGTGCAATGCGGAGTTCCGGATAAAAGACAACCGTCCGGATAATAACATGCTGCATTTTCATTTATTCTTTCATAGTAAATGAAAGAATGCGATGAACAGATGATTGGGTGCTTTCGACATAAATAAAACTATTATTAGCCAGTAATATTGCGCTATGTGAGGAATTAACGGCCAATCAAATCCAAGTACAACGGGACCATTTATCAGCTGATGCATTTCTACGTACGTCGACAACGATCATCATGATGCATCGCTTTCGTTCCGCGGGCGTGAAGGCCAAGGCGGTGATGCCGTGGACAGGTATGGTGGCACTCGGCTGTGCAACCACCGCCACTGCGGCGTACTCGACGCCAGCACTCGCGAAGGCCGCGCCACCTTTGACTCCCATAGACCGCTCGACCCCGGAGGTGACGTTGTACCAGTACGAGCCGTGCCCGTACTGCTGCAAGACCAAGGCGGTGCTGGACTTTCTCAAGGTCCCGTACAACGTCGTGGAGGTGAACCCAGTGACGAAGAAGGAGCTCAAGGCCATCACGGACTACAATAAAGTGCCCGTGGCTGTTGTGGACGGACAAGTACGTGGCACTCGTCTCCTCGCTTGTCCTCATCCTCGTCACACCATTCCTATCAAGGTCCCATGCAACATGATCATAGGTGGTGCCCAACTCGTCCGACATCATTTCTCGGTTGCAATCGACGTCCACGTTCGACCCCGTGACCAAGGACTGGAATGAATGGATCGACATGAAGCTGGTACGTGTGTTTATCTGAAGTTGCTGTACAACTTGCTCTCGAATAGTCTCTAAGTACACCCATGTACGTACGTGCGTAGGTGGTGCTCATGCCGCCCAACATCTACCGCACCGTGCCGGAAGCCCTCCAGGCATTCCAATACTGCCTCACAGAGGGCAATTTCACCGCGTGGGAGCGCCGCGTGAGTTTATACACGGGCGCCGCCGCCATGTACGTGATTTCTAAGCGCCTCAAGAAGAAGTACGGGTTCGACGATGAACGTCTGGCGTTGTACGAAGTCACCAACGGCTGGGTACATTACATTATGTATTTATATATATGGATGGGTCGGAGTGAGTATACATACAGCATAGACATGTGTATTTTGTATGCATGGCTCGAATTACAGTATATATATAGTATACATTTATATACAGGAATGGATATGCCTAATTTATACATATATATATGATCGTATCTATGTACAGTACATCTAACTAGTACGAATGGATCTCATGTATGTATGGCTGGGATTGCATATATATTATATAAAGGAATACGGGTATGCGCATTACTAATAGTATATAAATATATATGTATGTGCATCGAACTCGTGCGTATGGCCCATACCCATATATATAAGATATATATATATATGGTACAATTGATATTGTGAGTAGGTGGCAGCAATGGACGGCAAACCGTTTTTAGGCGGCGACCATCCAAACTTAACGGATGTATCTGTATTTGGAGTGTTTCGGTCGATCGAGGGGTTGGACACGTTCCAAGATGTGATGGCTAACACCCAGCTGGAGCCGTGGTTTAATCGGATGGCCAACCTCGTGGGCGCTTCGTCCCGCGTCGAGACTCCCAAAGTTACAGCGTAGAAGTCCTAGCTTCAATAGACAAGTACTAGACGACGAAAAGCTGGCGACGTTACAGTATGTAGTTGTTAAAAGAGTAGTAACGACTGGTACTCGACTTGACGGCTTCGTTCACTCGAGGAGAGAATCGTCTGGACGCAAAGCATCCATGACATGATGACATGCGAAAGAGAGAGAGATATGCGCGACATTCGTACTTGTCGGCAAGGAGAAACCCATATCTGTCGATGGAAGAGACGGGGTATGCAACCGCCCGAGGCGATGTTACGATGGGCGGGGGAGGTAGGTTGTTCGTCGTGGTATCCACAGACCTTGGTACTCCTGACCTGAACGACAACATCATGAGCATATGCTGCATGTTGCCATGAGCAATCATCTTACATCGTGGCTGTTCCGTCCACACGAAGAACGAATAGAGGTTGGTTCATACTGAATTCAATCGAATTCGCACTTGGACATCATGGCAAGACATGGACGAGGCTGTCATGCGTTTCATCTACATAAAGGGTGAACTACTCCTACTATACAGTGTTTGTATTGGTGGTGGTGGAATTGCAAGTTCTGGAACGACTTTGCCCATGAATGTATCTACTAGTAGTACTATTAAGAGTTACGTAGTAAGAGTAGTAGTAGTAGGAGGAGGAGGAGGAGGGGCTATTAGTAGGACTCGCTGTGAACCCTCGCTTGTCGTTACGGGAGTACATGTTGCTGCGGGTGTGGCCACATCACTTGACTTTGGCGTGTGAAGGTTACAATAATATTTGATGAGACCGTGAGATTGGGGATAAATATGTCATACTACGACATGTGTTCATGGTAAGTAACGTTAGTTCGATTTGGACGACTCGAGAAGAATGTACTACTTTCGAGTACGTGCATAGAGGATACACTCTCGCTCACGCGATGGCTTTGCACGGGTGGTTCAATGCAGTGTAGATTCCACATGCACAACAGACTGCTTGAATCAAGTCGCCTCGGTGCAGTTCCAAGTACGCAACCACATGGTTGTGTCCATGGGCAATCGCTCCGTGCAGAGCGTTGATCGAACATCCATGGGTCGGCCGCTGACTGTGAATGAACTGCACGACATGAAGGTGTCCATTGGAGGCGGCCGCGTCGATGGCGAGAGATGTCGACCCGCACCGGGGCTTGGCGTGATGCATATACGCCACGACATCGACATGCCCCCCGCCCGCTGCGCCAACGAATCCGTCCGATGTCCACGATTGGGCTCCATATTCGTGGCACCACTGCACGATGGGCAAGTGCCCCATGCGCGCACTAGCATTCACCACGGCCTTCGTGCACGGCAGCTTTCGATGGACGCACAGGTACACGACAATGTCCAGATGGCCGCTGGTTGCCGCAGACATGAGCGCGCGATTCGTCCCGGCGTAGTAGCCCATTTTAAACAACGCAACGATACCAGGGAGGTTGCCCGTGATAGCGGCTACGTCCACGAGATTGTCGTCGTCGTCGATGTCCAAGTTGAGCGTGTCGAGTAAGGTCAAATTTGTCGCGGCGACTGCGAACAGCACAACCACAGGACGCAAGTGGGGGATGCAAGAAAGCAACCGCGCCAGGCGTACTTCCCCGTGCATCGCAATCCAGCCAAGGAAGGTGGCGGTGGTGCTGCTGGTGATGATGGCTAGCGGCACAACATCTTGAGGGATGCCATGCTGAAACTGCACAATGTGCCCAAACATGTCCCGAGAACTGAGCACTACGACGGAAGGCGCATGGAACGACGGGGGGGTCACCATGATATGCCCACCGTGCCACTTGAATTGTGTGGAGCTAACTAGCTGCCTGTAAACATGCAGAACGTGAACCGTTCGGATAACGTGTACTTGTAGTACGACAGCAACAACGTCACACAGAATCGAATATTTCGCAAGGGCGCAATGCACAAAAGTCCCGTCTGTACACACCTTTGGTGGTGCAAGTTGTTCGTGCCAAGTCCAATCAATGCGCACTTCGGAAGTAGCCACCCCCACCACAATCACCCGACAGTAATCTCGAAAGTACACAAACATACGATTACTACATATTATGCTGAGCAATGAAGTTGTGCGAATATCAATCAACAATGCCCCAATTCCCGCAGGTTTTAATCGCTTCGACGGCACTGTATATGGTGCGACTTGTATCCAAAATTGCAGTGAGAAATGTCAGGTTGAAATGGTACTTTACTGCACGAGGTAGGTACTATATAGTAGAGTATTCCCCTGTTAGCAACAGCTCCAAAAGTTGTCCATGGTAGTACGGCTCCGTTCGACTGGAATCCCCAGTGGGGAAATGCACCTGCTGTTCCCGGGGCCAAGTTGAATTGCAAGTGGCAAACCACTTTCTCCCGGGGGGTGGGGTTCCTTCGAGTATGTCACAACTTCGACCCTTCAGAATACCAGTCTGTGAAGATTTACGCTCCAACTGTTGCCCGTTTGGGAGGGGAATTGCACTGCCTAAAATTCCGAAATTCGGAATATACGTGTCCATTCGTGGCTTCCCAACCAAATTTAATGAACAGTGTGGTCAAAATTGTCCATTAGGACTACAGTACTACACTGTACTACTATATTACTCACGCCAGTTCTGCATTGACGTGCGGTACAAGGTAGTACTTGTAGCCTTCGTATTTCTGTACCGGTATAATTTGTGGATCGCAGTTATTACAAGAAAAGAGCCCCCTCTTGACACCAACCTTCGAACCAGCTACAGTACGCGTGCTCGTTACGGAGTACTTTGCAGTAGTTTGTGCATTGACGGTGCTCTTCCTACTGTCCTCAAGGTCTCATGGGGTCAGTCGAACGCCCCCCCCCACGAGTCTTCCATTGGCCACACCCATAACAGTCATATCGATGCCATATGGTTCGACAAGTCAACTGGACCAGTGTCACTGACGCACAGACCCAACCCCCTTTCCTTATCATATGCTCTGAGAACAATCATAGTACATTCTACGGAATTCGAAGGCCATAACTTGACTTTTGTATGCAATCGTTGGCGCACATCCCTACGATTTCGCCATTTTGAAATCCTGCACCTCAATTTTTTTCCAAGTTATATACGAATTTGTAGCAAACATAAAATTTCACAACCCATCTGTGATTTGACGAAATCGTCGGGAGCTGGTCCTACGATTTTCATATCCAATGAGATCTCAGGAAAATCACAAATTGCCCGACTCCAATTGACCAATCCTCCTCTAATCGTACAGTACAGGTCACATACCAAAGGTGAATGTGAGGCGTCCTACAGTAGTGGCAATGCCTTTGATAGTACTTCGATAGTATTATGTATGCAGCAGTACGCAAGTCGTGCTGCGTTGAACTAGTACGTACGCAGTAGGAAGGAGCGATCGTAATGGAAGAGTTAACGTGATCTGTTGACAGTCGAGCTGGGCGCGATTGGGCGCGATTGCGAATCAAGACTTCTGGTGTGGGCCATATAAGCACACAAGATACCTTTCTCCAAGTCAAGTGCACGCAATTGCATAAATTCGACTTTAGGAGTAACGTTATCGTTAATATCACGTGGTTGGATGTTTACCTTTGAGGGCCTTGACGTATGTACTATTAGTATTACTAGCATGGCGTTGGATTACTCCATGCAGAGGCACGTTGGAGTAGTAACATTGATGTCGAAAGTACTACCGTAGTACATGACTAACGTGATGGTACTATTAATAGTAGGTATTCCATCGTCGAATAATTGTATCATGCAGCCTGTTTTGCCAAGGACTATCGTCAATAACTTACGAACTGCACACTCGAAATCTTATGTTGTTCGAACTACTTCGAAGTATTAGATTTGAATTGTGCTGGGACCAAGTGTATAGTAGTTCTAGTATGTCGTAGAAGGTGACGAAATCATCAATCGTGTATTATTGATTGTTTGTGCTTATTTGTCTGGAAAGGCGTGGCCGTGGTAGGCCATGCCCATGCCGGAAATGTTATCGCCCAACCCGCACGTATGGTCTGGTTTCTTGCATGCCAACATGGGCACCACATAACATTGAAAGTCCCCTAATCACAATATATATTAAAAGTCCCCTAATCACTATATATATATATATATATATATATATATATTAATCACAACGACACAAAATTGTATGATCCCCACACTTCAATCAGATGCATTTAAGGATTTATTCCACCAAACAACTAGAACACTAGTCACACTATATAGTGCGCTCCCAGCGGTCAAAATTACGATACGACCAACGCACAGTACTGCTGATACTACTACTACGCAGTACCCAAACCAATACTTTATCCTGAAAATAAGACAAAGCAAGCATAATATTATCCCGTCATCGAAGATTTTACGATGCCAATTAAATATATTATTTCAGCATCGTACCTTCCGTCCACGTGGCAGTGGGAGAGCGCGGATCAATGTCCCACGTAATACCGGACGCCGTCAGGGGCGTCGACCGTGGGAGCAAAATCTACACAAGTCCAAAAGTATATATTTTATATATATATTATAATAATACACGATGCTACAGTTTTCAATGCAAGCTGCTCCCATCCAAAACTAACTATAAACATAACAACAATAAAAAAAAATTCAAATACATGAAACACAACCATTTAAATCTGATATCATTCAAGAAGAGAGGCACATATTGTCGATTTGATATACAAATTTGGGGAGGGGGTGCAATCGAATCGCGCCGACCAAACCGATCCACAATCGATCTGATTGGTTGAATTGTATTGAGAAGGTTTTGATTGGCTAATAATTTTGAGCTCATCTGAAGTAGCCAATCAAATCGATTTAAATTCCAACGAGAAACCATGAAATGTCACTCGAAAGCACAATATTTGCAATCTTGAATGTCCACGAGTGCTTCTTCGTACCTCGACCAAGGACGGGACGATGGAGATGTCGGCGCCTTTTACCCCGCGGGAACGATCGCCACAGGCCAATTTGGAGCTGATGAGCGCCGCCTGCATGAGCGCCGTCATGGGGTTCTCCCACCCGCTGCCGCGCTTCTGGCACAAAATGTGAAACTGCAACGTGTGGAAATGGAGCCGCGTGAGGCCATGCAACGGCGCGGCCGCCGCCGGGTCTGCCTGGTGGATGGACGCGGCTTGGGCGGCGTAGGCGATGACGTCAGCCAACTGGGAGGTCACCGTCGCCACACTCGGTCGAGACGACGTTGTCACGAGCTCTTCGCCTACATATATATATATCGTAGTGTGTTGGTTCTACACTGGACAGCGAGCGACACGGAGAACGAATCGACTACAACCAAATAACAGTACAGAAGAATCGGCAGAAGAATGAAGCCAATCAGATAGGAGGAATTCATGATTAGTGTATGACTTTAATTAATGTGAGTAGCATCAATCCACAGGACAATTCTCGACATACAAAATTTAGGATAAAGAATCGATCGATAGAGTTGGCAAAGAATCCGCACACAAGTTCAATTGTTGGGGAGCAGATAATCGAAAAATGATCAATCAAAACCCAAAACACCATTCAAGTGGAGAATCAACCATCTGCACCCATCGAATTAGTATGTGACTTGAATTAGTGTGTGACTTGAATTAGTGTGAAGGAGTCACCACTGGGGACGATTACGCAAACATTGTAGCCATGCCACAGAGGATGACGATGTGGTTGTACTTTATTTATACATGCATGATCTCATGGACGCTAACTATAGACAGATTATATCCATATTTTGATAGGAAATAATATTATTTTTGGGATAGATTACATCTATTTTATTGATTGGAAGGCGTACCTGTCATGAGAAAGTGGTGCAAAATCGCAAGCTCTTGTTCGTTGAATCCAATTGAATGCACATGAGGCAGCACCAACTTGACCGTGTCGTCAAACAATGTGAAATCTACATGAAATATCTTGTTACAATGGAATCCTTTGGCATAATATATATATATATAGTTAAAAATATACCTGAAGCCGCCGCGAATTCATAATGCGTGAGCGTTGACTTGGTGGCTGTGATGCGCTGGAGCATCGCCGACAAATCTTTCAAGCGGCTGTATCGGCGGTCTTCGTCGGTGTCAACTTCCATCAATTGCAGCCCTCCAATCACCACCTGATGACAAAAATAGATTTTTAAAAAAATTAAAAAATAATTTAAAAAGTTTTTCATCGATGCACACCAGATTTACACTCACGCAATACTGGTACGCCCATAACATGTCGACGTGCATGGAACACTCAAATTGAATGTATCATACATATACACCAACTATTCTGTACATTTTATTCGTACTTGAGCATTTCTACGCCCCCCACAAGGGTAATAATATATATGTGTTGATGTATCAAACATATACACCAACTATTCTGTACATTCATTCGTACTTGAGCTTCCACATCCGCATGGTGGTACTATTTTAATATATATATTGTTAATCCATTCTCTTGGGGGATACCGATGCAACCAAATGTGGACACGAATCGGCAAAAGAAAAAGAGTACAGAGCCAATCAGATTGCAGGAAACCCTCGGTTCTCGAATCAACATCTAATTCGTGTGTGACTCAAATTACCATGATTAACAACAATAAATACATAGGACAAATTCATGACATACAAACACATGTGCAAATAATATCGATCGATGGCTTTGGTGCATGAAATATCCACAATATAGTTATAAAAATACCAAACCATGTTGGGATTCTGGCATTTCCACGTCCCCACCGTGGCAATATATATATATATATATATATTGATGTATCATACATACGCACCAAACTATGCAGCCTATTCATTCCTACTCAAGCATTTCCACGTCCCCATCATGGCAATATATATATATATATACATTTTGAGGTATCATACATATACACCAACTGTTCTGCCTATCATGTAGTCATATGAATTTCTCATGTCCCCACGATCATAGTCACATTTCAATAAATGTATATATATATATATATATACTGATAATACCATGTTGGGATTGAACGTTGTGAGAGCTTGATCAAACTCCTCCAGCACCGACAGTCGGGCGTTGTACACGTCGTGGTTGAGATAGTACCGATTGGCTCGGGGGGACACGAGGTTGTTGACGGCGTCGCCTTTGGCGTACTCGAGCACCAGGTGCACGTCTTCTTGGCCGCCGTCCTCGACGCTCCCGACCACTTGAACGTTCGGGTGGAACAGCGTGCGCATGTCAGTTCCCACAGCACCTCCCAGCAGCACCTACGTACATATATCGTTGGACGGTGGGTATTTATTTCAATGATACAGTACTACGAAATTGATATTGTACACACACACATCTGGTCCTTATCGAATGACGAATGGTCGATTAGTGCGATTTTATTTCTCCTTTGGAAGGACCAGCAGCACTTATCACTACCAGTACTACTTCATGGTTGCGGTCGACCCCAGATTCCAAGTCAAAATGAGGAAGTGATGATTTTTGGAGGCCGTATGTGAACTATAGACTGCAAAAGAAATGTACGGTATCACTATAGTACGCATGAAATACGGCGTCATCCAAAGTCGACGTGGAAAGCACATATATATATATATATATATATAATATTGCCAAGTCATATATATATAATATTGCCAAGTCATATATTTATATATTGTCAAGTCGAAAATCGATAGAAGTGGGTGGGATGCTACACTCAATCGAATGCGCACCACCAACTCGGATGACAATCGATCGACCAATCAAAATCCAGAATTCAACTTTAAGTGACCAATCAAAAGTCTTGCTTGAGAATTCGACTGTGGGTGTGACTTGTATTCGTGTAATACTGGTTCATTTTTACATACAAAACTCACAGTATAATCAATTGATCGATGGGCAAATGAGCACACAAATCTAAATTTTGGGTCAAAGGACGATATATACATATATATATATTGTATATATGCATAGTGTCATTTCATAGTAAATGGCGCAAATACATCAAATTTAAAAGATATGTAGTGCAACGAGATCGAGTTAGGTACCTCGAAGCCTTCATACGCGGCGCGCTGTGCCATTTGAGCCGCGTTCCCGCCTAATGCCGATTCCACAGTCGGGATGGACTTGGCCAGCTGCACGACTTGATGAAACGCTTCAGCAGAGGACTAGGAATATACACATGTGATGGACGTATGTACGGCAATAGTTGAGACGGGAGCGAAGGATGAGAGAGGGCGGCAGTGGATGGAAGTACATACCATGCTCTGTTCGGCGGCAGCGCCTTGGGAAAAGTAGTGTCCAAAGCTCTCCATGAGTTCGACGTTCGAGTTGATCCGCTCGTGGTGACGAGGCACGATATCATGACTGTGCTCGAACTTTTCCATGAGGTCTGTGGCGCGGATGCTGACGTCCACGTCAGCGGAGCAGCAGAACGCCAGTCTGTTCTTGGTGTGGTGCGCTTTCGGACGCGCATGGTACTCCATGGACGCGAGGAAGAGGGCATGTTCCGCGTCCGTGAATGCCGACGTCGAGCTGGCCTTGTCCACCGGGATGAGTCGGGAGAGCTCGTCCGCGTAGAAGATTGCGACGCCGCACGCCACCAAGGAAAGGCCGATGGCCGCCCATTGCGACGCGCTGTACATGCTGCTGATCAAAAATCAAAAGTGACGTTTCTGTGATTTGGGTTATTCCGTATTGAATATAGCAGGTTTTGTTGACATACCTGTGATATTGGATATTATATAAAAGATAGACAGGTGAATCGTCGATATTTCGACACGTAAGCAATCATTGAGTTGTTACAGTGAACGAGGGAATTTACTAACGTTATTAACATTAAGACACACCGAAGTTCGTCTGAATATTGCTGTACTTAACCAATCAGAATCATGGATTTCAAAAACGGTTGGTTTGATTTGTCAAAATAATCACCAATCAGATTTCAAGATTTAGATTTTACTTCGATTCAAAGTGTGGCTTACTGTTAACTGTAAATTCCCTCGTTCACTGTAGTTCAAATACTACTACTCCGGAGTATATACTTCGTAATAGTAATACGTAGGTGTACCGTACACAAAGCAATTTAAATGTTCTGAATTGAGTACGTAATAGAATAAATCAATGACGGAAATTTATGCTTGAATTGGTCAATCGTAAAGTCTACCGACTACCGTTACTTAACGTTAACGTTAGTCAAGTATGGCTGGATTGCTGCGGTAGCGTCTGTGTATCTCGTCGTGTTGCTTCCCTCAAAACACTTCCAGTCTTTACAACTGCTACGCAGCAATGAACTACCGGTATGTAGACGGCTCTCGGTGAGTTTGCACGTGGCAGTATATTGGCCTGCCTCGTCCTGGAGTATAAGGTCACCGCCGGCGTCCTGGAGTATAAGGTCACCGCCGGCGACAGTAGCGGTGGGCTAGCCGCTGCCCACGACAATTTATCCGCTAGTGTGCGTTTATAAGCATAGTTAGTTCGGTTGGCGTGTATCCCCAGTGCATTATCCCAGTGCATGATGCAAGTTACATGTCTGTGATTGGATTAAATCCACCAGCATTCTATATTTAGCCTTGAAACGACACCAGTACCACCACGGCCGTCGTACTTTTTGCCGACACACGATGGCAGTGGCGGCAGATTACTCTGGCTGGGTAAAGGACTTGGACTCTTTCAAGCCGTCGACGGACGATGACGACGACGAGGAAGACCGACTGCAATACATGAGTGGCGGCTACACGTCCAAGAAACCCACGAGCCACGCGTCTCAACTCGACGAAATCAAGCAGGAGATGAAGTTGCTGAATTGGCACAAACTCGCCAATGAAGCTGCGTTAAAGGCAGCGTTGATTAAAACCAAGGTACATACAGCCCTGACGAGATCCTGCATTCATACAGGAACCTAAACGACGGTGAGATGATTTAGAAACTCAAGCGCGAAGACGCGCGGCAACTGGCGCTCGTGGACGCCGAAGAGCACATGGATCGATTGCAGCAAATCGAAGAAGAGGAAAACTTGAAACCTCTCGAAGTCACTGCAGAGTTCATTCGGCAATACGAAGAAGACGAGCGAAAACAAGAGGTAGGTTGATCGTTATAACTAGATCCAATGCGACCATTCATCGTGTGACGTGGCAGCGCCGGCTCGAGGCAGACGTTTCTCGACACATTACGTGCCTAAAGAAGCTCAAAACCATGTTGGAAGATCGGGAAGACCTGCGGCGTCGGCATATTCAGTACCGCCAAGGCAAGCTCGCGCTCGACCACGGGTATTCTCTACAGGTACATGAACAAAGTCTCTTTTTCGTTTGTCCTCTTGGAAAATTGAATGTAATATTCCCACGACCTATCTACCTACCTACCTACAATAACATACATATACATATCCAAGATCATGTGTATTATCCTTGTAAATTGGCTTTGAAATAGAGCAACCAAGAAGACGATGGTCAGCAGCAGGAGAGTAAGCTCTCGTCTCGGTCCACAGGCAACTCAAACGACGTAACGCGCGTACTCTCAAGCTTGGACAAACTGGTCGAGTTGGAGCGGCGAATATCGAGTTTGGAGCAGGACGACATTGAGCCCGCGTCCGCCGCGATGGTCACGTCCTCCATAGTCAAGGACAAGGGATCGTCCACGGCACTCAAGTTTATGAAAACGTCCAAGGGCCGGACGACAGCGCAACCAATAATAGCCAAGTCAAAGCAACCCAAGTCTCAATCGACGTTCTTGACCGCCGTCCCCGACAAAACCTCTCGAGTTGGTTTGAAAGCCAAGTCGAAGGAACTGCAGCGGGCGGCCGAGTTGCGACGGATGCCCGAACGGGACCGGCTAAAAGCCCGGCAAGTAGACCAGAAGCAAGCCCTTGTGGCACGAGACAAGCAACAATCGGTCAAAATCAACCAGTGGGCCCAACAGAAGAAGCAAGCTGCGGTAGCTCGAAAAGCCAACTACGTCAAGATCAACCAGCGCACGGCAGCTGCAGCTACAGGGGACAAGGCCAAGGGAACAAAGAACAAACACATGCAGGACTTTCAAGCCATGAAGCGCGATTTCGAATCTAAGAAGAAGAAGAACATGGCGGGGGCGACGATGGGCGTCAAGGCGCCGCTGCCCCCCGTCAAGAAGAGACCCCCCCCCAATCATACAAGTCGCTGCAATTCAGGAACAATGATGCAGCCGTGGGGACCCAAGCCCAAACCCCCCGCAGAACAACGATTGCTTCCCATGATTCACGGTAGTACATACAGCTTGTTGTTTTTGAGAGGAACCCAAGATACGAAGATCGGGATCTTTGGTATTGATTGTCCTTTGACCCAAAATATGGTTGACTTTTGTGGTGATTCTTTGCCAAATCCATCGATCGATCCATTCTTTGTCCTGACAACTTTTGTAAGTAAAGATTGTCCAATATCACTCTAATTTCAGTCACACACTAGGTCGGTGTTGAATTGGTCGACGAGTGAATAATTGGATTGGCCACTTGATTAGTGTTCTGGGTTTTGATTGGTCAATCTATTGTCGGCCGATTTGGTTATTCTGCGCATTCGATTGAGAACCCCTACTCTAATTTAGAATCGACTTGACAATATGAAGGTCTGACGGGAATGTGTGTGTGTGTGTGTAGGTCGTGTGAAAGCAACTACGGGAGCAACGCACACTCAACCCCATCGACAACACCTGGCCCACCAGAAGCCGACGGCGGCCAAAACTACATCTACCCCGCCATCATCATCGACGTTGCCTCGAATGAGCCGACCACCGCACAACAACGCTGGCGGAAGTGGAGATAGTTTAGGATTGGGGGTCCGAGGCATACGGAGTGGAGGTGGATAGTGATAATATATTGTGGATTCAGAGTTCCAGACCCCGTCGAATCCAATCTCGATTATCATCATCGACGCTATTGGCTAATCCAATTTCGAGTGGATTTGATTGGCTCGTACAGAAAGGATAAGTATATTCAACCAATCAGAACTCCAGCGTGATTTAGAGGTTTAATCCAGGGGTGTATTAAATGTACAATGGTGCGTACAACAACTTGAGTTGCTTTTGAGTCTCAAACGTGTCGATAGCTTGGGGGATGCCGTCTTCGAGGTCGGGGAGGTCGTTTATCTAAAGTTGTGTATTTATAGCCAATCAGATGGAAGGAAACAGCATTCGAATCAACCAATCAACAACGGGTTTCGCCATCACGTACACATCACACGAGTTGTTCATTTATAAAGGGAGTGAATCGGCTACATGCATTTTGGAACCAGTGCTAAACCATCTCGGGATGATGATGCAAGAACAGAAAGGTACCAGTTTGCACAGGTCCAACGCAAGCGACCCGCCAATCTTGGCATCCTTGGGCGTGTCCTTGATGTCTAGGCAGATCACATGGATCGGTCGAAAATCCTTGGGCTTCCGAAGCTGCAAATCCTCCATCACGATATCGAAAATGCGATCTTCAAAGCATAGCACCACGTCCAATTTGGCCAATTCGTCCATCGAATTGTCCTGCCACTTTTGCGGCGCCTTCTTCGTGATGATGTCGCGCTCCAACATTGCCAGCACCCCGTTGCGGCGGAACCTACATGAACAGACCATGGTTCATAGCATGTGTGGGACGATAGGATGACATGCTAGGTATAGGACGTACAACTGCTCGTTTTCGCTCTTCAGTTCGCGGTACATGACTTCATATGGTGTGAAGAAGGGGAAAATGCGCGGCTCGTATGGATTCGGGCCGGGGAAACGGACCATGTTCCCTGCCCCATACGAACACACCCTTAACCCTGCGCCATGGAGATGGTCGTGCGCTTCCGTACTTCGGTTCACATTGTTCGCACAGATCATGGCAAACATCGGCGGCAACGGCGGCGCCATCCTCACTCGTCCTGGTTTTGATGCTTCGATTCCCAGTTATCCGGATACGTATATTGTTGAGCGTTTTTAATTGGATGAAATACCAAATTGTTTTCGAATAACACACTATGATTGGTTATTGTGAGCCAATGAAACGTGCCCGAATACCACACATTAGTGAACCACAAGTCGTGTGGGGAGGATCCATGTCGAGCGAAGGGTACGACGAGGTATATCGGCTCAAGTCGAACCACAAGGAGCTGCTCATGCACAAGCGAACGTTGGAGCGACAGCTCGAAGTGAAGCAGGAGCAGCTCAAGGAACTGAAGAAAGCGATTGAAGCGTGCGAAGTACAGCTGTACGACGATGCCCCGATCGTCCGCAAGCGAGACCGTGTGACATTAACCAACGGCGTCAATGGCAGCAATGCTTCCAAACGACCAAATGCATCGTCCGAGTGACGTTCATGCCGACGATTCTTGTGCACGACTCCACTTGTGCTGCTACAACGACGGCGACTTGCACGGGTCGATATATAACACTATTTATTTCACTTTCTATCAAACACTATTCAATGTCGCTCGTTCCATTTTATTTGCACTTCTCGATACTGAAACGATATATATAAAGAACATCGTTAATTAAAATAAGGATACTTACACTATTCAAGATGTGTGAACTCACACTATACTCCGGAGTATTTCGCATTCGCAGTGGAAGATACTTTCTTTGTCCCTGCAATGGTCAACGACGACATCACCACCACTGCGTCCGGCGCCGTGCCTGTCCTCCGGAGGTGGATCCACCAAGCGCTCCTTGCCAATGGTTACACGACTGTAACCCCTTCCTTGGATGATGATGGAACGTATGGCATGTTTCCACCTGTGGAGTATATCCTTCATGACGACGGCGGAACAGCCATAGCGTCCGTCCTCACGTTGCGCGGCCTTGTTGTCGGCAAAAAGTACATGCTGCATTGCGAACAACGCGCCAACAACAGTGATGAAGCGTCCATCTCAACGTGGCGCGTGGATTTCCCTCTGTCGCAATACATCCCGACACAAGCGTCGTTGTTCCCTCGGTACCAAGAGTTCGTGCGCTGGCGAGTACGCAACAGCGTCGTGCAGCACGGGTCGTCTGCTGCCCAAGCGCTCTTGTCGTCGTTGCCGACTCTTTGCATTGCATCGATCTTGTCGTTTTTAGACGTGTCCTCGCTCTGTGCGCTTCGAGTTGTCAACAAGGTCAGACTAAACTCAACCCCCCCTACTTTGTGCCATCTACAGAGGGTTCAAGGCGAAGAGATATATATGATGGTTAATGGATTTCCTCATCAACTAATTGCAAGTGTCATGTTGTGTAGACGCTCCATGAACACGCCACGTCACCGTCGATATGGAAACTTCGCGTTCACATCGGTATCCCATTCCTATTTTCACTCTCGACCAACTCATCGCATGAGATAGATTTCCCTACCGCCAGCCATGATCCCATCCCGACGTCATACTTTACTGCCTATGCCAATGCCGTCACGTACTCGTACATATCTCTCTCACCCTCTTTTGAATCCATTTCCGTGATCCATATATACTCCATGTCTTTGATAGCAAGAAGAAGCGGGAACAGCGACTCCGCCTTCGATTATCGTTGGACAACATGCTCTGGTTCGATCGAGAAGCCGGACGTGCGCACGCGCAGCGCAATCTCGCCCTTCCCCTCGCCCATATACCCCGCCTTCCATTTGAAGCGCCATCACCGTGACATGCCACACAGCTTGGTACTTGGATGGAGCGTATATAACGTTATATAAATATATATTATGAATATTTGGTACGAATTTCCCAATTCATATGCGCGATTTGTAAAACCGATCTCAAATCTTGCCGCGATATTCCTTTGGGCACGAAATAAAAAACCCATAATGTAGCCAATCAGCGAAAAGTAAGTTCATGGTGATTGATTGAACAGGGTCCGGCAATATTCGTAAGTTACTGAATCGATAATATATATATATAAGTATTATAGTACTATTAATAGTATATATTACTATCTCGACTTTATTGATTATATCAATGTGCACTGTGAAAAGTGACTATTCGATTGCGAGGCGACGTTTTCCCCGGCGTTTTGTTTCGGGTTAGCACTGTATGTACTATTAATATCAATAGTATAATCGCACTAACGTAAAAGTCCAATTTAAGGTGCACGCGAATTAGCCAATCAATTCCTACAAAGGCAGTTTTTAACCTATCCGCCCAAGAAATATGCAAATAGGTATACAAAGACTAAGCTTAAAATGGTGCACCTTAAATTGGACCGCTTGTTTTAAGACAAAGTGATTGATAATGAATTATAACAGGAATCACAGGAATCATATCGCATTCATAACTCCCAAATAGGCCTGGATTTTGGCTTCATGTAACATATTGTAGAATTATAATCCGATACCTACGAGTTACTTGCCTTCCACGGCAGCGTCTCGGAAAAAGTGTTCTGAAATTGGACTTTTCGTTACGTAGTATATAGTAATTGGAAGGAGTACTATCGTAATACTAGATACTATTTGATTTTTATCCCTCAAAGTCCATATCACTACGTAGTAATACTCTTTTGAGTCTTTCTACGAATACAAGCGCCTGTATTGCCATACCCAACACAGTTGAACTACTACTACTACTGTACATAAAAATATCGTCATATATATATATACACTCCTTGCACGAATGCAAGCTTACAGCGCCACGTCACGGGGGTCAGATAGACTGATAGAGTCGGCGTGGGCTGGACTGGCGCTCTCAATGTGAATGGCTTGCAGTTGCGGCACGACGCTGGCCCACCTGGCTTCCACTCGGGTATTGTAGTCGATCTGGAGCTCCACGTAATCCAGCACGATGCGCTTGAAGTCGCTCAGTTTGTCCAATTTAAA
Source organism: Aphanomyces astaci (assembly GCF_000520075.1). Taxonomy (NCBI): domain Eukaryota; phylum Oomycota; class Saprolegniomycetes; order Saprolegniales; family Verrucalvaceae; genus Aphanomyces; species Aphanomyces astaci. The sequence continues at coordinate 268,444 of NW_009798331.1, read as the reverse complement.
GCGATCCACCTCCCGCACCACGCGCTCTGTGACAATGTCGTGCTCGAGCTTGGCATCGTCTACACGGTGTTGGGCCTACTCACCCCCAGTGAAAATAATAATATATGAAAACACATCAATTGCAAAATCTAGACCAACTTGTACACAATCGAAATAATACAACGATATGTACAATATATACACTTGTTTGTGTCCAAAGCAACCTACCCACCAAAGTCACAAATACATATTATGCATTCGATTCCAAGTTGGAGTTTGGTTAAACCAATCGAATAGCGCAGATAATCGAAATCTAGCCAATGAAATTGCATCAAGTCTAAATTCCAACCAATGGCAGTCCAAGGCTTTCGCCCATTTGTCCCAGTTGAACTATTTATATTCAATTTTCTATGGTATACATTGATTGAATGGTATACAATTGTCCTTTGAGTCGATTTCTCAAATAAACTGTCCAAATTTGGGTGAAAAGGACAATATATATATATATATATACAACATGCATGGGTACACACCCACACATGACTCGTACAACTCGTCTGAATCCACGCAACGACACTGCAAAGACTATCAAAATACAAAATATAGCCATAAAATCACAAATATGTGTGTTTAAACCATTCAACCAAACATTTCAAGAAAAATGGCCCCTATGCTAGAGAGATTTCGACCCGTATATCAAAGATATATATATATATATACCTCTTTGGAATACGAGTCGAAAGATCTCTAGAATATATATATATATACCTTGGACACATCGCTTTCGGCGCTTTGGACCTTGTCGTGGCTGCTTCCCTTGGCTATTGCCTTGGCCAGCGCCGCCTTCTTGGTGTCCAAATCTGCCACGGCCGAGTGGTACACCTGACGCACTTCGTTTCGCTTGATCAAGGCGGCTTTTACGGCGCCCACGAGCCGAATGTAGTCGACAATGGGCTCTTCAAATAGCAATACTTCCTTTTCCGCCTACAAATACAAATATTATCGACTCGATCGCAGCCTTGATAAAAGTGTCGTGTGATCTATTCATGTGAACGATATAAAGCAATGTGGTCACAGAAGACGATATATATATATATATCGTAAAACGAATACAACATAGCCTCAAACCGTGAAATGATGGGACAAAGGCGATTCAATGAAACGGGTACGTTTTATGTAGTTTATATTTTTACAAACAACAACACAATATTGTATAAAACAACTATTTACACTTATTTCAAATAGTGTATATAAATAGTATGTATGTGAAATAAGTCTAAGTAGTTTTATATACAGCATACCCCAAAATTGGACAAGTTTTGAATTTGTCCACAAGTATATATTGAAAAACTGATCATCACAATATTCCTCTGAAACGTAAAATCAATACGTCGAGCATACAAATAAACAAGTATTTCGATAAAAAAAGATATATATATAGACAGTACATGCTCGGCGGCCAACACGGACAAGGCGTCGGCACACGAGCCGACATACCGCAGCGCCGTTTGCAGCGACTCGTTCTCTTCCGACTGCCCTAGCAACGTCAGGGCGACGCCATACTCGAACAAACCATCGGCAATTTCGCGCGCGCGCTTAGTGAGTCCATGTGCGTGCTTCGCGAGGCCTTGGATGATGGGTTCCAGGGCATCCATGTAGGCCGCGATGTCTTCAACTTGGACGTCGGCGTTGGTCTTGAGCTTGTCGAGGAAGGTCGTGGACGTGAGTGTGTTCGAGATGGACGCGACCGTGTCGCTCATGTACTGAAAGAGTCCGTTGCCACTACCGCCACCGCTAGAGGTGCTGCTGCTTCCCTTGGCCTTGTCGGCTTTGAAATGCGTCAACGCATCGTCGGACGCCTCCAAAAACGTCGTCAAGTGGTCGGAATGCTGAATCTCGGGGTGCGCACCACACCGACACAGAAACAGATGCAGCGCGCGGCGGCGCGACTCGACAAACTCGGGGGAGAAGCGACCCACGAGTAACTTCTCGGGCAACGGCGGCACGACCACCCCGGGGTACTGCGCGCACAACGATGCATGCAGCCACACAAAGTCGGAAAATCGTCGGATCACCGAGAATTGGCTCTTCTGGAACTGCCGACGGTCCGTGGACGTCGTGATCTTGTACGAAATGTACGCGTGCATGCCTTCCCCCTGCTTGACAGGCTCGCCCACGTCGATGTGCATGTGTTCGGTCGCGCCGTACCTATGATTCCCTCCAGCCGTTGTTGGCGGCGCAGAGGTACCAGAGGATGGAGGAGGAGGCGGGGACGACGATGCTGCCGCTGCTTGAGTGTTCGACGACGCTGATGGAGCGCCAGAAGCGGACGAGCCCGCGGCGCCGCTGTCAAAGTCCACGTTCACCCACTTGCTCATGCGTCGGAATCGGCGGAATCTGGGAAGTGACATGAGTATTCAGCCAATCCAAACGCTGCATGCAGATCTAGACAAATACTATAAATATAGTTGAATTATTTCTGAATATTGAGCCAAAATTGAGTAAAAATGGATTTGGCTACTATCCGGTTAAACTTGCCAATTGTGAAATTTGCAAAAACCGACTCAGATTCAGGAAATTGCGTCATAATAGGGTGATGATTATGGATTGTAAATCCCACTTTTTGTCATTCGGATAATTTCGCGGACATTGGGCATTTCAAGAACAATTTTGAAACGGAACGTCGTCGCGACATTTGATTGGTTGATCTGAAATTCCGTTCTGCTGATTGGCTACATTATTCTTTCTATTATGATTGTTATTCATGTCCCTTTTACGGATTATTGGGTTGCGAATCAAATTGGGAAATTCACGAATTATAATTCAAGCTAGTTTTTTGCCCTTCCTTAGAACGTTGCGACCTTACTCGTCAAGTCCATACTACAGTATTGCGATCACTACTATTATTGTCAAGTCGATTCGTAATTGGAGTGAGCAGAACCACCAAATCGGCCATCAATCGATGTACGACCAATCAAAACCCAGAACATTCTAATTCAAAACCGAATTAGTGTGTGACTGAAATTCGTGTGAGACTGGACGATCTTTACGTATTGTTTATGTGTTGAAACTGGAGCGACATGGAGAATGAATCGACACAACCAAATAAATATACACATGAATCATCGGCAGAAGGATTTAGCCAATCCGATTGCAGGAAGCCATCAACAAAGTCAAATTAGTGTGTGACTTCAATTAGTGTGATACAAAACAACTCTTTTACATACAAAATTCAGTACAAAGAATCGATCGATGATAGATTTGGCGAATCAGCACAAAAGTCAACCAAATTTTGGGTAAATGGATAATAATAGTTTATGCATAGCCGCCATATCCTGATACGATTATTTAGCAAACGAGCAATGCAGTATATATAGTCCAACATGCGATTAAATTAAACAGCTCTTGAGGTTAAACTACCCGTCACCTCCATCGTCCTGCTTGGACTTGAGGTATCTCTACAAACGAAAACGTCATTCTATTGATATATATATATATATACATCTACCTGGAGGTAGCTCTTGACTTGTTTTTTGTCTTTTGTCTGGAGGTAAAACGCCAACTTGCTCACATCTACCCCATCCATCATAGATATCGTATTTCAATATATATATTGCTTAACATACCTCGATACCCGTGGACTTCAACCAGTTCGTGAAACGTTTGCATTTCAACATCTGTCCATCTTGAATACGATCTCTGCGACGATGTCGTTGAGCCCGTGTTCTAATTCAAATATAATATATATATATTTGTCATCAATTCAAATTTATACATATATGCCTGAATGGCTACATTTTACTTACCCCTGTATCAGACCGTTTCCACTCTGGCGCGACATGTTGGAGCACAGTTCGGCACTGGTACAAGCTTTGATGGTCCAGTTTACACTGTTCACACATTCCTAAGACACACGAAAAATACGATTATATTTGTCACACGAATTCTTAAATATATCCCTAGATATATATATATATATGTCTTACGTTTAAATATACGTCGAGGGTGTGGAGTTGTCGGTGGGGCTACTTTGGCTGTGGGTATTGAAAACGTTGCTACAGGATACGGTGAATGTATTAATATTAGAACCATTCAAATATGTCGACAATGCCAAACGAGTTATAAAATTCTGGATAAAAAGCACAGTTTAAAAAAGGCGATGGAGGAAGTTTGCCGCAGGTCTATATATATATATATTTATATATGACTTACGCATATACGGCCAGCCCATGGTGGGAAGGGGCATGTTGTTTACCATCCCCATCAAGAGGGTCGAATGCGACGGCATCATAGGGGGAAGCGGCAGCACCATCGACGTCTTCCACGACGGAGTTGTGTGCTTCCAGCCGGCGCGGCAGTCTTTTACGGACTTGCCTGAAGATATTTTCAACAAGATTTAACGTAAATACTCGAAAAGATCGGGGTGAATAGATAGTATCGCTGTTCTTGACAAGTCCAATAAACTATGATACATTTTTCACACATATGTACAGTAGTACATCCGAGGGGCTCGATACAAACACGCACTCTGTAGTACCTCGACAATTAAAAACAGATGGAAAAACACATTCAATTACAATATATATATATATTATTGTTTTTGAAAAATAAACCAACAGGTAATAATACCACATGTGTACCACACACACACACAACATCAATGCATATCTTCCAATGTCAATATATATATATATATATTGTGAATTCGCTATAAACTTGCAAAATTCGCGTGGTTTGTCTAAATCACGCTGGAGTGTTCTGATTGGTTGAATAACTTGTCCCCCTTTCATTAAGAACCAATCAAATCCACTCAAAATTGGATTAACCAATAACGTCAATGATTCGTGATTCAATTCGGCAGCGAGATTCGATTCGACGGAGTTTGGAAATTTGTGCTACCGAATCCACAATATATAGTCGAATCCACACTTACTATACATGAATATATATATATATATATATATATATATATATACCGAGTCGGTGACACGCCAGACACTCTTCTTTTGCCACCACGAGGCGGTTTTTCGCTGGCAGTTGAAAGTAAGAGTCCATGGAGGGGTTGGCAAATGGGTGGTGCAGAGGCATCGCATCGTCCTGCGTGGGCGGCAGCGGCACCGGACACGGCCGGAGCATGGAATGTCCTTTGAGAGACGACGGATGATGGGGAGGCGGCGGCGGAAGCAGCGGTGACGTCCCGAGGTCTGGTCCTGGGGCATGCAAGAGCGGGAGCGGGAGCTTGTCCTAGCACAATATATCAGGTATCGAAACCAATATATATATATATATGTACGTGATCTTCCTGTTCTTTGACTTTTTTTTGAAACGACAAAAACTTTTTTTCGGTCCGCCGGCGCGCGCGAAGGCTCTCGTTGGCGTGTAGGGTCGATAGAAGCAGACTCGGCTCCTTTGTCATGCCATGCGAGGGCGGCTGGATAGACATGAAGACGAGGAAGATGGATGGATGGATGGGTCGAGGTACCTCGTCATGTGATGCCGTGCGCGGTTTTTTGGGGAAAGGCGCGTCCATCCCAGACGACCCGCCATCCTGAAGGTTGATGCATGACCGGGAGTGAAGGAGGAATATACGATGTTGCCGACATACCACACTGACAAAGACCCCGCAGAGCGAGTCTACAAAGTTGGCCATCTCGACTAGATTCTTGTGTAGCAAGAGTTGGTACGCCGCTGCGTTTTGCAAGCACGTGTCGTTGTCGGGCGGCGAGTCGTTCCACTTCTGCTGCTCCGCCACTGCTGCAAGAAGGTCTTCGTTCACCTGGAGCATCTACGTCCTCACATTCCTTTAGACCACATCATGGTACGACTGCAAGAGGGGATGGACCTGCTCGAACACGTCGCACAGCGTCGACGGGTCCTCGTCTTGTTGCATGTAGGAGACGTGGGAGACGGCAACCGCCAAAATGGACCAATCAACCAACAGGAATAAACGGCAGTATTTTAAATGGTTTTATAATTCCTCACAGTTCTTATTTTAGCCAATGAAATCACAGCAATCAAAGAATTCATTTTTAAAATGTTTGCGAAACTCTAATGCCATGGACGACTGCGGCGGCACGCGGTCACTTGAGTGTTGTCTAGTGGTTGCACAGCGATGAACCACGCTGCAGCAAACAACCACATGGAGGTCGTCGTCCAGTGGCTCCATCTGTATCGAAACGAACGTTGTACAACTGATGCCATGAACTGAGCGGACAGCGTACATTGAATCCGCTGTTCGACCTCCTCAAGCGACACTGCGAGAGGCGATACGTAAGTACTTGGTCCCCTCGGCTTTTCTGTCATCCTACATGGGGGACACCAAGTATGACTCGGTGATCGACGATCCAACCGCTCCGTCGGTTTGGTCGACAGCCACAATACGCCCAGTATTTGACAGATGTGCTTGGGAACACCGATCACGACAGGCATCTTGGTGGATGGATATTTGCACGCACAATGCCGAGTGCTTCAATGGCAAACCAAGTGCCCTAACCATTCACTGAACAACATTCGTCCGTTTCCAGTGTGAACATGCATGCTATGATGTAAACCCATTCATCTGTTGCCGTCAATAATCCGCATCTCGGGAGCCGATCTATACCAGGATGACCTGTGAATGTGTACGAGCTGTACAGTGTATATGCAGCTCAATGCCATCAACCAACCACACATCGATGACTTGCTTTTTTAGGATTTCATTGTAGGGTAAGAGCTAGCTTTTATGTAACTTTTGTTTCGAGTGTGTTTAACATCGTGAATCCACCACCCCCCTGCCCCGAGTTGTCTATGTTACCTAAAGTTCTTCCCACTTCGTTCCCCACGATTTCCCTTTGCCGGTTGTTCACGTCCGCCCCCCCCATCCCCCGCCCCCATCCCCCCATCCCCGATCATCAAAACAGGATCAACGTGTAGTGTAAATGATAACATTACCGACTTTGCCTCGGGTTGTCGAACCCGTACACTCGGACGGGTTTTCGCCCCCCCGCTGCAACGTACGCGTTCGTGACAGCAGCGACAAAGTCCTTGGGACCGTTCACGATCACGTCGACATCGTCGAGGGAGTTGGGCGCCAATTCGACGAACGTTTCTTCCGTGACTTTCGATGCATAATGCATCGAGCATTGGTCCCACGCATTCAGGTCGCCGTACCGACCCCCCTGCGACGCTTGGAAGGCGGCGATGTCGTCAAAGGTCGGCGCACACTGCAATGCAACAACCCGGCCGCGGTACGAATCCTTGACGCTGTGCAGGCCTTGCATCATGGCGACGAAGGGCGCGGCGCCGATGCCGTAGCTGATGAGCAAGACGTCGGCGGGGAGGCCGGTGTCGGGGGTGTCGATCTCAAAGTTGACGTTGGACGCAACCCAGAACAGCTTGAGTTTCGAGCACATGGCTTGGCGGCACAGCCAGTCGGACGCGGCCACGTCGACGCAAATGTCCAACGACGACGTGGCGCGGTCGTGGAACGACGCGATGGGAAAACACACTTTGGTGTTGCCCGAGCCGAGGAGGATCCCGTCGCCGGGTTGGAACCGCAGCGGAAAGTCAAACTCGAGTGTGAGGCGCCGCGCCTTGGACGACACCACATCAACGTTTGTGATGGCACACGGAATGGAATCTTGCACGGGGTCGGGGGCGTAGTGCACGACCACTGGCAGCACGAGGTAGAAGAGCAGGCAATACGCCGTCATGTATGCCTCCTTGACATGTCGGGACCACGAAGACCCGCTGATGACCTCAAGCGTCTTGATCAGCGTCACCCCCATCGTCGCATAGTCTTGCCGTTTGACGCCAAACTTGAGGTGGCCAGATGCAAGCGCTTGCATGCGCTCAACAATGTTGCTGGCAGACATGACCCCCGTCATGACTTTGATGATGGACGCCAGGGATTTGCCCTGCAACGTGAGGCTGGAACGGAATATCGCACGCAACGACGGGTCGGCGTTGAACAGCAGCGCGTAGAACGTTCGGTGGAAAAACTTGTCGGGGGACCCGTGCTTTTCCACGTCGAACGATGACGTGCCCACACACACGGCGGACCAGTTGGCTTTGATTAGTTCGACGTGGCGCGGCGTGAGCACTGGCATCTTGATGTCCAGCGGCATGTGCTGCGCATACTTTTGCGCAAACCCGGGCTTGATGCCGACGCTCCCATCCGGCGTGGCAAAGATAATTTTCGAGTGTTTCGAAGACAATGTGCCGCCCATGGCCAAGACAGACGAATGAAGAAATGGCAGGATCGACCGATGGATGGACAACGAGGATGTATATAATAACGTTATGGTCAGACCAAAGTGTGTTTTTGCCTGCCTTAGTAGTGTGGGGTTTAAAGGCGGCAGGAGATGCCATTTGGTTCCGTTGCAAGGGGGAGAATGTTCCACGAGCAAAATCTCGTTCAAAGTACCCTTCTGGATCATCAATTATCGAACGATTAGACAGCCACGACGTAAAGAGATGCGCGTCCAACTGTGCAAATGTGTCGGTGTGGTCGGTGGCGTTAACTTGTTCAAGTGCCAGTCAACGAGCGTGGGCTGGCTGGCGTCACCTAGTACAAGTCAACCATGCCCGACCGTGCAGAGTATTGTGAATACTGTACAGTGAATTCGCTATAAACTAACAAGATTCGCGAGGTTTGTCGAACTATATTGAATCACGCTGGAGTTCTGATTGGTTGAATATACTTGTCCTCCAATCAAGTCCACTCGATATGCATCGATTCTTGGCGAGACGGGATCTGGAAGTTTGTACTGAATCCACAATACCTGCCATATTTCTTTTATTGCCATTGGACGTCTGAGTAATGGGAACGGCATAGTGATGTTCCACGACTTGTGACGGCATTGTCTATTGGATTGCTAGGTCGGTATGTTGCGATCTTTTGGTACTTATGCCTGTACTGTAACGTTACAGCTATAGGACTGATGGCTACTACTACTGTACTAGGGAGTGCCGTATCCAAATACTACTGAAGTACATTATTAATTGTAGTGTACTGCAGGTGTACATCCCCACATCCCCATACCATAACGACTCGGACAAATATTTGCTGGATATGTGCTTCGGACCCGCAATTGACCGAATTACGCATTAACTGTAAATGCGAATAGTTGCCTTGTCCGGGTAGCGGCACGGCCTGCCGATTTTCCCGACAAGAGGAATCGATTGGACATTCGGTGAAGTGCACGATTGGGGCTCACTCCTCCCCAAGGCACTACGTGCACAAAATTATACACACGACCTCCGCTACGCTGCGCGCAATTTTGTGGGCGGATGCTCTGTCGTCCAATACAAGTGTCAAGTATGTCCGACTGAAATTGTCCGAACGGTGTCCGCAAAGTGATCATATTCACCCCTACTATTAATGTAAGTTAGTACACACTCCTTGCCCTTTCGTGCCTCGATAGGATTGGCTAATAATTCAAACTAACATGTAAAACGAAGTATAGGATTGGCTAATAATTCAAACTAACATGTAAAACGAAGTACTGTAATTGCTTCGAAAATTGATGCGCCACATTTCAAGTCACAATGCCGACTCTATCTCCAACGGTCGGGAGGAAGCAATACTACTCCGTAAAGGCAAATGTTGCGATTGTTATGAAGTTCAAACAAGGAACCAGTCGACTCCATTTGTCCCTTCATATGAAATATGATCGTTCAAACTTCACTGGTTCTAATTTTATCCAATAGCTATTGAATACTACTATTAATATTGCTCGATCAATTCTTGGTCAAATTTGATTTTGAGGCGTAACATCCCATCACCAGTTCGAGATTTGTCGAAACTACGCCTCGTTTTCCTTCAATTTTGAGGAATGAATACTAGTATGAAATAGCAGCCAGATGGTTTGTGAAATGTTGGAAGTTTCTACCATAGGTGATGCGCACCATACTCCGTAATACTTCGAAGTAACATTCAGAGAAAAAATCAGAGGTATATAGATCCATAATGAATACCGGTACCGTAGAGCATCTTCACCCGTCAGACTTATAGCTGGTGGTCGTTGGGGCTATAGTTGTCTAGGTGGGGGAAATGACGACTGGGGGAAATTGTAGTGATAGCCGGAGCTGAAGATGTAGTCGTGGGGGAAATGGTTGAGGTTCCCGTCCGCATAGCGATGGGAGCGAAAACGCAAGGCCAAAGCGGCCGCAGTCCTGCTTATCGACACGAATGACCCTCAACTGCCCATCAACAGTACTAGTTCGTCGACCACCGACTCGCTGAGCCCCCTTGGAAAGACACGACCAAACGATCTTGACAATGTATTCAAAATGCATACTACTACAGTATTAATAGTACACATTGGTGCGACTCGCTGAGCCCCCTTGGAAAGACACGAACAAACGATCTTGACAAAGTATTCAAAATGCATACTACTACAGTATTAATAGTACACATTGGTGCCATACTGTATTGTTAGTTACACCATTTTGCGGTTAATTTCGAAAAAATTCTGGTATATTTCGTGGAATCCCATTTAAATTGGCGTTATTGATGAGAACTGCCGCCAGAGCTTGTCCAGAACCTCTTGGGATTGACATATTCGATAACGTTAGATATCATCAACGAAGCGCTAGATGCAGCGGCGACCCAACCGTTATTTTGAGGTCTTGGCGCTCATGACGGAGCGAAGGACCATTGGATCTCCCTCCCTGTGTAATTTATGGCGCGGCTAAGCATGGCGGTTCGTTCATGGTACAGTATTTACAGTAAACGACAATACGGCCTCGATAACGCCGTGGCTCGACAGCACTTGACAACGGCTACGTTTTTGCTCGAGAATACGTGCCATGTATCAGCTTACTCGATAGATTTGGTTCACAAGCATGGACATGTGGCGATGGCGTAGCTGTAGACAATTCAAGTCCACCGTCGGTTGTACGACCAAAGCGTTCGCCATGGCCGCGAGAATGGTCATCCTTCTGGTTTCTGGCTCCACGACACGTTGATGGTACTGGGCTTGACCAAAGAAGCCGTGCATGGAGCCATCAAGAATACTAGTAAGGAATAGTTTTCTTTAGGAAATCTATACACTATTAACGTTAATAGTATTTGTATTTACTTATTTATCCAAAAGATCTACCAGTACTACGTAGTAACGAATTACTGGTTAGTAAATATTCTATTGACTATGTCAAGCACGCGGATGTGGTACGGTGGCTTTAAACGAGGTACAGTACCCGGTCGAGTCCGCAGGGATGACAGACGCGCGGAGGCCATGGGCAACATGGGCGTTGGGATGTGAAGTCACAGCAACGATGCTGCATGCGTCGTTTAACGACCATTTCTATATTGAATTGACTTTTATTGCGTGATTTCCATTTTCATCGGACACATGACACAATTATTCGGGCAGACGGACAATTGCTTGGGCACACGGCCAAATATATCGGGCACACGACCAAATATATCGGGCACATGACATCCGTGTGCCACATTAAATGGCCAATTTATATCGGGCACATCGCCAAATATATCGGGTACACGGCCAAATATATCGGGTACACGGCCAAATATATCGGGCATTCGTCCAACTTAACTGCAAAAAGGTGTAGTAATCGTTCAGGACTTGTCATTTCATGTAAGTAGTAACGTCAGCGTTGGCCTTGCCAATATCATCGTCATGACCGGATTGCAGAGGGTACAGTACATACTGTATACTATGTACACGCCAACGGAGAAGACACTTCAGAACAGCAACACTACAGTAAACAACCTGCCGCTTGGATTGAACCGAAAATGCATGTACCACCACTAGTTTCTCTAGTTTCGATGGTGACTTAGTGTGATGAATTCGTTATTTTCGAAAGTCACGCCTACACATATCTTTATCGTCGTGACGTTAGACAGTGTTGCACTCCCTGGATACAACTATCCAATCTTTGGCATCCGCCATTCTACCCATCGAACACACGATGTGCTCGACATGGACAATCTGGTAGCCACTAATTTTAGTGGATGAAACAGTAAACCCAAGTAAACAAGCCCCCCCAACAACAACAAATATGACATTTTCCCCAACTGTTTACACCGTGAATTTCCACAGTTTGAGCATCTTGTCGCCGCTGGACGTGGCGAACGCTGGAATACTCGGGTGCCAACAACCTTGCAAGATCATTTCCTTGTTTTCTCGGAACGTTCCTCGCACGTTCCCGTTGTCGTCCAGCACACACGTCGTGCCGTCAAACGACGCAGTTAGCAGGAGGCTTCCGTCGGCGGGGGACCACGTCACCACGCGGCACTCGTTGCTGTGGTGCCGCAAAGTTGCTACTGGCATTGCGGATTGCCGTCGATCCCACACCAAACAACTGCCGTCGCTCAAGCCCGCTGCAATTTTCCAATCGGCTAGCATCGCAGATTGGTGAGAAGAACATACATAGAAACTACTGAGGTTTACATTGAAGGGGGTGACATGCTACTGCTTGCACTGGAGCAGACGCCTGAAACATACTTTGGCAGCTCCCGGTTCGAAGGTCCCATAGTCGGACCGTACAGTCTTGGGACCCAGTGATACATCGATCGCCCAAGCGCAGGAATGCCAACTATGCATCGTAACAGTGCAGAGAATGTGAGCTGAAGCATACATACACCAAACTGATGGAAAGAGAATATATATTTTTGATAAAAATAGAAAATTTCGGTAGTGCAACTTGCCGATGTGAGTTCGCCCATATGTCCGTGCAATTGCATCAACGGGGTGTCGGATGCAGTTTGAACATCCCAGAGCCGCACCAGGGTATCGCCCGATCCCACCGATCCCAATATATTTCCTAATCAACACAACTCATGAAATATCCAACTACTAATCTCAGTAAATAATTTATATATATTTATTTGAATGGTGTCAAGTACGTACCATTCTGTGGACAGAATTGCACTGCTCGAACTTTGCCTCGATGTCCTGCCAACACGAGTGGCGGTGCATCCAACGCGAACGGCTTGACGATATGAATGCTCGCATCGCTCGAACCTGTATCATCATCATGCACACCAAATGTATTGGGTCCAACCAGAATATATATATATACCCGAGACTTTCACGAACGAGATATATATATATATATCGCACTCACCGGTAGCCACCAACCCATCACGAGGGTGCCACGCCACGCTATAAATGGGACCACTGTGGTGCTTGTAGTGTTCACTCACGACCTAGTTTGTTCTCAAATATTTCAATAGTTCAGTATTTGCCTCAATTTTGCAATTCTTTCGTACGGGTAATAATTGTCGAGTGGCCAGGGGTTGCCCGTTGGACTTGGAGACGGCGTCGTGAATGTTGAGCACTCGAAGCACCCGGGCGTTGGTTCCCATAGCGACGTACTTGCCGCTGTGACTGATGGCCATAGCTCGGATTGCCTATAAATACATTTTGAATAAATGAACTAGTGTAGCCTACTAAAGAATTCCCCTCAAAGATTTCAACGACGCACTTGCGCTTCTCTTGTTTCCGCCACGACGGTAGCATGATATCGCTCCGCGTTTTCTTGTCGGGTAAACTTGAGCACGGTGCCGAGTGTCAGAGGAGGGGGTGGTTGTTGTTGCTGCTGCTGCAGTAGTGGCTGTAAAACGTGCTGCTGATTTGTGTGCGATACTGTTTGCGGTTCAGTCCATGCATTAGGAGTCGTGGAGGAGAAGCGGGCAGGTGGGCGAGACACTGGCGGGGTGATACGTTGTTGATCGCGTGGTTTAATTGGAGGAGCAAACAGGAGGGGCTGTGACGATGTGATGGCATTCGTCTGGGGCGAGAGCTGGACATTATGAAACAATGAGGTGTCAACAGGACCCAAGCCCACCGAAAGTCGAATCATATCGTTGCGGGATGATAATAATGGCTGAACTGGGTTTGGAAGTCGACTCAGCCCCCCCCTTGTTGTTTCCGTTGCTGGTACAACTGTGGCTACAGGGATAACATGGTGGAGGTCTGATTTGTGTGGACTGGAAGCTGCTGACGCCCTGTAGTTTGACTGATCCAGATCAATCTCGTCGTCGTAAACTTCATCATGCGGCTCGCGGGGATCCAAACTCGAAGAATCCTCCGATCGTTCGTGTCGAAGTGCTCGAGGGTGGGAGTGATAGTTGATGGGGGGGCTACCATCGTGAATCAGTTGATTGTTTCTTTCGATGGAGAAATGCGTAATCGAACGACGCAAAGGGCTAAAGGTCCCTGGGGGTTGCATCGTCGAGCCACCTGATGTTGTTTGACATTCAGCGTGGACGACTACTAGCGGTGTAGAAGTTGGTTTGCCGTCCATCGTGGTCTGTGTGGCCCAGGATTGCGAGGTCACTGCAGTCGTTTGAATGGAGATCGAGTGAGTTCTGGCTGGTGCGGGAGCCTCATCTGTTTGAGTAGGGCAGTCTTGGCCGACGATACAAGCTTGGACGAGTTGGTGGTGGAGCTGTGGCGGGGCGTTGGTCTGGGTGGTCATTGTCGCGCAGGGTTTATCAATTAGTTTTGTCTGGCTCGATCGATCGACTTTTATTCCTCCAATAGGTTCATCGTCAGTTTGACTGGAACTGTCTTCCAGTGATATGGAGATGGTTGGGGGCACAACATCCACTGGAGGGCAGACATAGGTGGGCCATTCTTCAGGAGCGTGGTGAGAGGAGGGGTATGATCGCCTCGTGCTTGCAAGTGTTGTGTGGACTGGGTGGTTCTTGTCGGTTACATTCGGATCGAAAGGTGCTCGTGGGAGGTTGAGATAGAGTGCGCTGGTGTTGGGTGGATGCTGTCGGCATGTCCATTCAGATGACAAGCAATCCCACCACAAGGGTCTTGTCTCTCGTCCAAGCAATGTCGTGGTAGCACCATCAGACGTATACTCGTGCATGATGTCCTGGTTGTGGCGTTGCAACTACGTCCGCAACTTTCATTCTTGTGTTCTGTGGTCGAGATGTTTGGATTACCTCTTGATAAGACATGGCTTGACCCAACAAGGTCTGCAAATGCAAGCGGGGGATTGTTGTGTATCGCTGCATGTTGTCAGGCACATCCCGCAGACTTGCCACGAGTTGCTGATAGCAACGCATACGTTCGAAATGGACATTCCACGAGCCGAAAGTTTCTCGAAACGTTGCTTGCACATCCACGACATAGACGAGATGTTTGAGACCGGTCGCCGCCGCCGGGGCGACCTTTTTCAGTCGTTGCCACCACTTGATTCGAGCTTGGGGCTACAAGGGGCATGACATGCTGTTTTATTCATTGGACTGACTCGTGGATGGTGTCTTGACACGTACTGTTTCCATAGCAACACAAGCAGCGCAATACGCGTGCGTCAGAAGCACCGACACCATCGAACGATAAGCAGGTTGGTCGAGGTCCAGAAGTGGTTCCAGTAGCTCTACGGCGAGCTCATAATCGCCGCCCAATATACACCGTCGCAACTGGGACACAAAGGCACTGGGGCCGCATAGCCATGTGGTGTCAATGTCGGATTCTTCTAGGAGGACTGCGACACTTTTGTACAGGCCTTTGTGTTGGAGGTAGTCCTGACAATAATGATAGCACCAGGTTGTTAGCATGATTCGTGCATCTTTGGCAGTACCACAATCAAGAGCAGTATGTCTTCATGCAAGACTTCCATGATTGCTTGGCCAAAATCGATCATTGCAGCCAACGACGCAATAGTAAAAATAGATTCAATAGTAAAAATAGATTCTGAATTATACTGCATCAATTTGATATTTCCCTGGTCATCACAATAACTAACGTTCCTGTACGAGCGCTTGCGTGTGGATTAGTTTCGACGGCAGGTGAAGGCACGGTACTGTCGACCTGCATAACGGCATGTCAAGATCCCACTAACGTTAGCTCGAGCGGGGGCGTGGCCATTGCAAAACGAAAAAGTACTCGTGCATTCAGTCGTAACCGCCGATGTAACCACCTCAGCACAGTCGACAAACACGGTTACTTTTTGATCGGATTAATTAAAATGACAATTGAAACGTCCAATCAGCACTGTTGGTCCATCAAACAGACAGATATACCCTTTCACATGGCCGACAAACCCACCCCCACCAAGTCCGCGGTAGAGCCCCTCGCAATCGCCACCGACACCCTCCATATTGACGCGCCACATGCCACGCCCGTCCAGGCTTCTGGAAGGTCGGCGCACTACTTTCGGAACTGCTGCATCGCATTTGCCGCGGTTATCGTGCTCAGCGTCGGGGGAACGATGATTTGGTACATGTGCTCGGACCCTGTCGAAGCGTTTTCGGAGCCTCCTCCCGCTTACAACGCCAGTGCGTGCCAAGCCTGCTCTCAACTCGGCTACATTGACATGCGACCGTCCAAGTACCGCCGGTACAACGGGGTTGAAGACATTTGCCCCAGCTCGTTGTTTCCTGGAGACAACGTGGAATGGCTTCCGATGAAACCGATTTCATCGTCGTGCTGTTGCCCCCTCACGGTCCCAAGTCGTGAAGCATCCGACTACTACTACCGCATCGACTATCCCTATACATTTAACGCCACCACGTCCGACAATTGTACTTGCAAGTACAAGTACAGCTCAAAGTCCGATATGGGGTCGACCCGAGGATGGACTATGGTTTTTGCTATATGCGGCATTCTAATTGTGATCGTTGTGTGGTGGTGTATGGTGGGCTGCCATATGATGCTGTGTCGCAAGTAGGCTGCCAAGCTACAGCACAGTACCTAACAACCAAATGTTTGAACCACTTTTGAATTGAGTGTGATCAAAACTTAAAAGTAGACAAGCTGTGGAATTTGCACTTGTCGTATGAATACCATGCAGTTGACCAAGGTTTCACCTGCTCTTCATGGTTGGAGGTTGTTTCTGGCAAACAGGGCACTGTACAGTACATATACCGTTGGTGCTGCGACTCGAAATTCGAGCATCGTGTAGGCGTTGGTTGTAACTTACGCGTTTAATGCAAGTAGAGTGCCTTGCCACCTCTCCAACATATAGTTGTCAAGATCAATCAACAGGGTAGGTGGGCCCTAATATGGAATTGCTTGTAAATCAGACCTTTACAGTTAAGTCTGAGGAGTGGAGATGCTCTTAAAGTGTTCATTAAGGATGGAGGGGTGCGAGTGGAAGGCCTGTACAGTATTATTGCCCTTCTGCGCATTGACAACGTAAGGTAACGTTATCCCAGTTCCAGCTGGGAGAGGGCCGCCACCTTTCCAAGAGTACAGTACCCCCGGCAGTAGCAATACCGGCTCACGTGTAGAAATCTGATGCAGCACTATTTGCATTTGTTTACCAGGATTTACCCCTATTTCGAATGGATTTGATAATATTATGTCACGTTTCCCTAAAAAGTCCATTTGCCCTTTCGCTGTAGCTGGAGAACTACAGTAACGGTATACAGTACGGTTTGGACGTGGTGTTGGAAACACCTTCGCAGGACACTTCCAACAAATGACAGCAACAGTGTAATCTGGCATCAAAATATGATTCAAGGGACATCATCACCGTGTTGGATAAACTAGTGGACAGCATGCACCACACTGCAAAGTCACGACGATGTCAGGAATGATGCCAACACGAATTATTTGAGCTGCAATCCCTGTCTGTGGACATGTTCTCGACAACCTTATATACCCAATCGATTTGATTGGATACAATACCACATGGTCCAACCCTTGTCTCACGAGTGTCCATCGCGTGTAAATAAATCAAAATAGTACAACTCATTGGACAACTTTCACGATGACCGACAAGGCCCGCATCACCATGTCAGCCCCTGATACCCTCCTTCCCGACGCTCCATATGTGACTCCCGTCGAGGCTACTGGACATTCCAACTACTTTCGGAACTGCTGGCTCGCATTTGCCACGTTTATCGTGCTCAGCGTCGGGGGAACTATAATATGGTACACCTGCTCAGAACCTGTCAAAGCGTTCTCGGAGCCTCCTCCCGCATACAACGTCAGTGCGTGCCAAGCCTGCTCTCGACTCAACTACACCGACATGCGGCCGTCCAAGTACCGTCAGTACAACGGGGTTGAAGACATTTGCCCCAGCTCGTTGTTTCCTGGGGATAACGTGGAATGGCTTCCGATGAAACCGATTTCGTCGTCGTGTTGCTGCTCCCTCACAGTTCCAAGTCGTGAAGGTTCCGACTACTACTACCGAATCGACTATCCCTATATGGTTAACGCCACCGCGTCCGACGCTTGTATTTGCAAGTACAAGTACAGCCAAAAGTACAACATGGGAACACATCGAGCATGGATCATGCTGTTTATTATGGGCGGCATTGGAATTGTGATCGTCGTGTGGTGCTGTGTGTTGGGTTGTCAGGCTACACTGTGTCGCACCTAGACTAACTACTAACGTTAAAGCAAATGATCACGAGAAAGACTTCTCCCTATAAAGAGTAGTACTCCAGAGCGTCACCACAAAATTGAGCATTGCTTTCGTAACGAATGAAGTTCTGATGTTTGGTGCTTCGTTTAAGGTGGAACTCTACCAAACTCTACACGACGTTATGTTTAAATGGAGAGTTTTGAAATGTTCATTGCCGAATATTTTAATGTCAGGTGTGAATTGAAGTGCACACATAAAATAACTAATTCACTAAGGATGGTCTGGATCGCATTTCACAATTTTCGCCCAATTAATATTTCGAAAATTTGGTTCAAAGTAATTCGAACAATTCGGTTACTATACTGTAATAAGTACAGTGATCCCCCGATTTTTGCAGCCTGGTACTGTATAAACTAATATCCCATGTAAAGCTATACAATATTAATTTCAAGAGGGACTAATACAATTTGAAATTCAAACGATTGTAGCCAATCCGGCGCAACAACCGCAGGTCAACGACATTTGATCAGTCAGAATACCCTGTTCTGTTAGAGAACATCCCCACTGCCCTGTCAGTCAGGTAGCAGCATTCTGCTAGCTGTGTAGGAGGTTTTTGTGCCTTTTAGAGGCTTTTCCTCAGGTAGAAGACAGCGCAGACATTTGTCACGAAACATCACAGATGTCGTGGCCAATCATAGTGCAGTCTGATTGGCTGTTTTTCTCTCCCGTCAGAACTATTATACTTTCAGTTCTTCCTCCATCCACACACTTGTCTGCTGCTGCTTCCTGCCCTCTCCACTGGTTATGAGCCTTACTGCTGCTTCCTCTGGCGGGTCACGGTGCAGACTACCATGGTGATGACCGAGACAGAGTTACCCACGATGACTATCGTGAGGTTTCCGCGACGACTACCGTGGCATCGATCATGAAGTAGACCGCATGAAAGGCGACTGTGTTTACCGAAAAGAACACCGCGACGAATGTTGCGAAAACAATTACTATTACCGCGATGACTATCGTGAAGACTAATGTTCACGACACATCGTAGATTCCGTGAAGGCTACTGTGACAACGATCACGAAGTGACCGCGACGAAAAATGTCCGCGAAAAATATGACCCCATCGACAACTACATTTGGGACTACGACTGCTTTATGTCCGCGAAGACTCGCGTCGACAACATCCATGAACGCACTGATTACCTCCTTAAGGTATTATCATGATATATTTTGCGATATATTTGACGTAGATTATGGCGGCGACTACGTTCGCGAAGACGTTAATGGCTCCCTGCCACAAGACTACATAGGTACTACACTATATATTCCGGACAATTTGCCAGCGTAGATTACCAAGCCAAATACCACGGCGGCTGCCGTGA
>NW_009798331.1:211851-245248 GCF_000520075.1 Aphanomyces astaci | reverse complement strand
AATCACATTGACGTACGTTACCATTTCGAGAACCACCTCATCGAACAATAGACTTATGTCTTGTTTCCACCGATACACGACCCCAGGTCGCGGATATCAATACCCAAGATGGCACAATGTTCTGCGCTCTGCGTAGTCAACTAACGGGTGTGACTGCTGTCGTCCTTCAGCACCCTCAGGCGAAAGCCAGGGAGCACGAACTCCGGCCTCTCAGCCCGTGACTGAGTCGACGTGCCAGGGGGACGCCCTGAAGCATGTTGGCTCGACATCGGGGGGTAACGGCATCCCGGTCGTTACTCGATCCATCCGGCCCTTTCACGGCATGTCGTTCGGTAAGGGCCAATTGGTAGAGACCTGCTGAAAGGGATGTCCGACGAGTTGAGTCCAGACGACGGTGTAACCAGTGGTGGTTATGCTCACTGAGCTTAACCGCCAGCCTCTTGCTGCACCTGATTACGGTTGACAGTGCGTGGCGCTGTTGGGAGGCAGTCAGAATACCCTGTTCTGTTAGAGAACATCCCCACTGCCCTGTCAGTCAGGTAGCAGCATTCTGCTAGCTGTGTAGGAGGTTTTTGTGCCTTTTAGAGGCTTTTCCTCAGGTAGAAGACAGCGCAGACATTTGTCACGAAACATCACAGATGTCGTGGCCAATCATAGTGCAGTCTGATTGGCTGTTTTTCTCTCCCGTCAGAACTATTATACTTTCAGTTCTTCCTCCATCCACACACTTGTCTGCTGCTGCTTCCTGCCCTCTCCACTTGATCTCAGTGCAATCACACAATGCCAGCACCTACCAAGCGACTGACGCTCATTCAAAAAGCAGAGTACGAGCATATTACAGCTGCTCTTCCGACCGCACGTTATCGATTACATGTACGTGGATCACACAGGAGGTCGGCGTCATCGTGCATCCCACTACTGTTGGTCGCATTGTTCGGGATGATCGCACCAGCTCAGCAGCAAACATTGATGCAGACGTCACTGCGTCGCGCTGCAACATCAAGGGACCAAAGCTAACTGAGCTTGACACTGAGTTGGCGGCTTGGGTACAAAATTCTCTCCGTAAGTTGCGTATTGGCGATCCCATGTCATTCGATGTACTTTTGAGTTAATAATGAAAGTACAATCTGTTTACTCCTCAAGTACTTGTTTATATCAGTAAATACCGGGTATAACAGAACGTGGAGGTTAAATGCTCTTTGAAAACTAACAAGCTCTAACATAGCGTGGCCAAATAACCTATAATTGCCTTATTCAGTCAGGTATTTAGCCGAGGAACGGGTAGGAAAACCTCCTAATATGCATAACCCTTGGCGCTGATACCTCTATCTTATTATATTCCGACCAGGCTGCAAAAATCAGGGGATCACTGTACGTACAGTTAGTACCTGTTTCGGACTGTCTGGGTCAAACTGATTTCGAAAGAAAATCTACGATTCTCAGTTATTATACGTATATTGCAACTTATAGAAAAAAGAATCCCTCGAACCCTCTACGTTCAAAACACCCATACTACATGTATACCTTTAGTGGGGGAATTCCTTAGATAAGACTAATCTTCGATATTTTGGTAATTTCTAAGAAATCGGCAAAAAATGAAAAATTATCTGTCTGGATCCAAAGTTTGGAGATTTCAATACGGAGTATCTTACCAAATTTCGCGTTTTTCGCCAAAAAATAGAAAAGATATACCTGCTGTGGGGGCGTTACTGTACTCTCTAGACTCACCCTAATTGTAGATTTATAAAAATTATGTCCGTCGACAGTGCATGCATTAACAGCAAAGTGTTGTTGTTTGCTTGAAATCCATCACATGCTAAATAGGATAGTATACTTGGGGTGTGAACCGAGACTGCACCATTCGTTCGATACGAAGTACTAGTATATACATTGATTGAGGGGTGGATTATAAAGGTTTTACAGGACTTGGATGTTATCACGTGTTGTCGACTGCTGTGACGATACCACGACAGTCTGGTGCTGTTCGGGCGCCTGTTCCTTCAATCGACGGGCATACAGGGCAAATACAATGAGCCCCAGCACAATGATAACCGCCACCACGGAGAGCACCACCACTGTCAGCAGAAGCTGGCCGCCATCACCCAATGTTGCTGGCGTCGACAGTGGTTTTTCGCGGAGATGAGTAGCATTGGTGGTGTTGATGGTGTTGATGGCATTGGTGGCGTTGTTGGCATTGGTGGCGTTGATGGCAATGTTATGGCTACGGGGTGCTGAGGTGGTCGCAGGGACGATCGATGTCACAGGTGCCACGGAAGAGAAATCATCATCGCCTGGCGCGACGCCGTTGTTCGTGTCGCAGGTCGAGCCGGCCCAACCGAGGTCGCACACGCACGAGAAGGACGAGGGTCCGCTGGAGCGACAGCTGCCTCGACCATTGCACGTTCGTCCCTTGGAGACGCATGCACTGGAGCAGACATGTTGATCGCCGCCGGGAGTTAACGCGACGGCGGTGTCACATTTGGCGACCGAGAGGCACTTGAAGATACCCACCGATTCGTTGAACGGATGACAGCGACCAAAGGTGCACTCGGATGGATCCTGCTGCACCCACGTGCACACCAATGACCCTTCCTCGACGAAACCAGGGCAGTTGCCGGGTATATTGCCGCCGCAAACTTGGTCCGCGACACACGTTTGCACGCTCTCCGCCGCGTCACCCGCCACGCAGGAACTTCCTATGGGACAATCGGATGTACCCAAGCAAGTAGTTCCCATGGGATGCAGCGCTTGGACGCTGTAGATGCATAAGGCACTGACCACAGCAAGCCATCGATGGTCCATGGTTCTGCGTTGCTCAGTACTACAGTACTAATGCTCTTCTATCCGGATTCCAGACATTTTTTTATAAGTAATATGTATCCGGATTCCGGATATGATGACGTATTTTTTCGAGTACAGTAACGCATTTTTCGAGCGCAAATAGAGAAATTAACTGTTAACCTTATACTATTATTAATAATACTACGGAGTATTAATAGTACTATTAATACGTAGTTCTACAGTACCAGTACCGGTACGTAGTAAGCCCTAGCGTTAACAGTAAAGCACCGGTAACATTGCACTGTAGCGTTAGCTGACGAAATGGTTTGTAGCTCTCTCCATGGCCCTTCGTTCTGTCAGTCATATACTGTATGTACATCCTTCAGTTTGTTTATACGTGTACTAGTATAACATAAGTTTTATGCTGGCACGACTTTGATTTCTAAATTACTACCTCCAGTCGGAAATAAACCAGCCATTTGGTGAAAATTGGTAAAATTGGTGTTTTGTTTGATGGTGTTATCTGATTTTGCCCTAAGTATGCTTGTTGTATACGTCTTAGTATGGCCAGTATCCCTGTGGAATATAATACCTTAAACATGAATACCCTAATGGATAAGTGGGTTCTACGCTATGAGTGTTGGTGGCTTACATGCATGCTACCTGCATCAACCAATAGTCAGCAACATTTTTAAACTATGTTTTGTACAGAATATAAATTACTGCAGGTGTATAATATAATCAGTATCAAATCGTGACAGATATCCGGATACATGTTTTCGGTCTCTATAACATAATTTATTCCGGTAAATTCTGAAAAAACCTCCAAGAATGAAATGGCTGGTTTATTTCCGGCCGGAGGTAGTATTGTAGTTATTGTACATCCAACATAGGATTTGTTTCACGAGTTATGTACGAATACTATTAATACTACATTAATAGACACAAAACCCAACGAATACGGTAAGTAACGTTAGTTATGCTTAATATTAGAGGTCCAGTTTCTGCTGTGATACTGTATAATGGTCATATATATACAACGAATACAGTAACGTTATGCATTAATATTTGAGGTCCAGTTTCTGCTGTGGTATAATGGTCATATATACTTGTTTACAGCACTTGAATCGCTGCCTTGGGGGTCGTCACGTGTTCTCGGTCGTTGTCGTCGTCTTGGTTGATAAGCGCACGCAGCTCGGCCGCTTCGCGCTCCCGCTTCTTCTTCTTCACAATCAGGAACGCCACGATTCCAATCGCCAACAGCGCCAAGATGATCACCACGATGGCGATGATCGTCGACGAGCTCAGTCCAGTGGAGGGACTGGGGATAGGTCCGATTCCTTGGTCCGAGGGAGCGGCAGAGGTGACCAGTGGCGCCTGGGTCGTCGTCGTTCCCACTTCGCACTGTGCACCGGAGTACCCTTCGTCGCATTGACACGTGCCATTCGCGCACTTGCCGTGGGCGCCGCAGCTACCGACACCGGCTTGACAGCTTCCGTCGACCACGACTTCGCAATGAACGCCGCTCCATCCTGTGTTGCATGCACACTTGTACGCAGCGCCGTCGGCGGTCTGGCAACTCCCGCGGCCGTTGCACGTGAGTCCATTCGACGACTTGCACCCGCTGCTGCACGACGAAGATGCAGGGCCTGCAATGGCGTCACATCGGTCCACCGACATGCACTTGTAGATACCGAGAACCCCGTTGAATGCAGTGCACGAGCCGTTTTTATCACTACAAGCTGACGCGTTCGTCGGGCTCCATGCACACACGAGTTGTCCTGAGCTCACAAGACCAGGACAGTTACCAGGCGCAGTACCAGTGCACACAGGCTCCTGCACGCACGATTGAATGGCTTCTAGGGCACTCCCCGCGATGCAAGAAGTGCCCGAAGGACAGTCGTTGGTGGAGTTGCAGTAGTCACCCAACACGGTACTTCCATCAACTGAAGCCGCTAGTTGCGCCTTCGCAGACGACGAGAAGACCACTCGGTGGGACAACTGCGAGCTGAAATCGAACCCAGAAGCACTTGCTACGACGCACGCTGCCGCCGTCAAACTAGCGACGAATCCACGCATGATCAGGTAGGCGTTGACGGCTTGGAGGGGTTTTTCGCGGAGAAATAGCTTGATATTTGTATGCAATAATAAAATGAACATAGTTTCCTTGCAATAATTTGACGAATATTTTAGAAAAAATTGGCAATTTCACAACCAGGGTGTATCCGGATTTTCGGTATTTGAAACCCCCAAGCCGAAACCTCTCACAGCCTATAAGAGAACCTTCAAGAGCTTATGCATATAACTACAGCACTCCGTGGTTTTATCCCAATGTACAGTAATAGGCACGAGCTCACTATCCGTACTCACTGGTTTTGGTCAATTGTAGTGTGAGGACAGTGGCCGGACAAAGTGCTCTATAACTTTAACTTCATCGTCGTTATGGGACACTAATTAATAAAATATGTACTCATTCCAAATTTTTGTCAATTCGCAGGGTTACGTTATATATATGTTTTTTTCGGCATGTTAAACCCTTAAAACTCAGGTTTACAAAAACGTGATACAAATGGCATAAAATGTTGGTTCGTACAATCACATTACAGTAGCTGGTGTGAAAGGTATTTCCAAATCCGTGACCATATATATACATATACCATATATATACATATACAGTACTGGTAGCTCACAGTGGTCGCGGGAATTTCAATACAACAAATCGACCGATTTCCACGTAGTGTTGGCTGAATGAACGATGGAAAGATGAAAGATTCAATGAACAGTCACATAGGTTATCCTCGTACTACTATACTTTTTAACTGTGTGTTGTGGGCATGAATATACTATATATATATATATATATATATATATATATATATATACTAGTATACTATTCCAACGTGCCCTTGACATCAATCACAATTTTTCCCTTGGTGCGTCGCGATTGCAATTTCACAAACGCATCGTCGACGCCTTGGGCTGTGAACGGGAACACGGCGTCGATCACCGGTCGTTGCTTCGACTTGACCAACAGACTGATGACTTCAGCTAAGTCGGCGCCATTTTGGTCGGTCAAAATAAGGGCAATGTCTTTGCGAGGAAACCCGCTGAGTTTGCGAATCCATAACGTGGCGGGGCCGTTCAGTGTCACGTGGTGCTTGGTCGGGTCCTTTAGGACGAGTTTGGCCTTCTCGAGGTAGTCTTCGCCGCCGCCACTGGCCGTGGCTGCGTCATACACAAAGTCAAAATGTCCTTCGTTGCCCTCCACGATCGATTGCGTGTTGTAATCGATGATACGATCCGCGCCAATCGACTTGACAAACTCTTCGTTCTTTTTGGAGCACACGCCGACGATCTCGCTGGCCCCGAGCGCTTTTGCGAGTTGAATTGCCGCCGTGCCGCACCCACCACTGGCCCCGATCACCAGCAATTTCGCGCCAGCTTCAAACCCGTGCTTCACTAGACCCTGGTACCCCGTCAAGTACGCGACAGGCAGCGCCGCGCCTTGTTGGAACGACAACTCATCGGGCAGTTTCGCTAATAAGCTGGCTTTGACCACAGCGTGGTCGGCGAGCGCACCAGAGGTGTTGCCGACGACGCGGTCCCCCACCGCGAACGCTGTCACGTCGGGACTGACTTGCGTGACAACTCCTGCCAAATCTAGACCGACGACTCGCCCATGGAGAAACCACTTGGGAAGCTTGTAATCTGGTAAATCAGTGAGATGTTATCGAAGTTGTAGAGGGAGACATACCAACGGGGTTTAAGGACGCTGCATGAACTTGAACGATCACGCTGTCGGTCGCTTGGAGGACTGGCTTGGCCGGCTCAGGGTAGAACGCGCGGCCGGTGCCGCTAAAGATGGAGTACAACACGGATGGCATGTTGATTGATCTGAAGTGTTTCGAAATGGAGAGGATGGAGTTTCCGTTTTGATTTTGGTGACGAGAATACGTTGGCCTTCGTAAAAATCACTTGAGATTTGTAGGCGTCATGTTGACGGCATCACCTGACCGGTAGGAATAACGAAATCGGATTGGCTGATAAAGTAGTGAGTAGCCAATCCAAGTGTCAGTATTTACCACACCACAGTTTGGCCGAAAGGTCAAGTTGAAGTAACTTGCGAAGTTGACCTTATATTATTTCCGTTTCTACGGTACTACAATATAGACTAAGTGGAGCGAATTCGTGGTTATACTCGTTAGTCTTGGAGCGGTATGATCTTCAACAACTGCAGGCCCTGTTTGATCGCAGTTGCCGACACTTCCTGTGCCAACACTTGCACGGACGACACGTCCCGTGATGTTGAGTTTGGTTGACAAATGTGAAAGATGGCGTCACGTAAGATGTGCATGACAAGGTGCTGAGCAAACGTCACCACTTCCCCTTCTTGGTTCAATGGCACTACTGGTGGAATTGTAGTGGGGTAAGACAAATGGCATGGGGTGGCGTGGAGGGGGTGGACTAGCAACGATGTGAAGGCCTGCTGGCCCCCCCCTTGAGTTGGAACTACTGATCGACCGCGGCCGGCCAATAGATCGGAGTGTTCAGGCCTGGTCAAGATGACTCTCAGAACATCATTCACCACACACTTGGCCATCGTAGCCAATGCATCGCCTCCGTCGTTCGATCCCACCCTTGGACTGGTCTTATTCTTCTTGAAAACACTGGCTTCCCCTGTTTGAGGTAACAGCACTACCGGCGGGAATGAATGGTCGACAACGACTGGCGAGGTAGCCGTTTCAACGTGAGACTTGTTGGTCACACTACTATTGTCCTGTGTCACAGGTTGTTCCCGTTCCGAGAGGGGACGAGCTAGAGATGCTGGGGACTTGGACGCATTTGATGAGCTCCGTCGTTTTGTTTTCGAGGATGCCGCGGCTGCAACCGCTCGTTTGGTCGGTGGAGTTTGCCCTTTTAATGTCTTTGTCGACTTGTTGAGTGTGACCTCGACAGCGATCTGAGTGGCGCGTCGAATTTTCTCCCGTTGCTTTGCAAGTTGCTGTGGGTTTGAAACACTCTTGACGTTGGCAGTGCGACGAACAGGTCCATCTCGTCGCGTTGCTGAGCTCGTGGCTGTTTGCAATCGCGATGCCTTTAATAGCATCTTGGTTGGTCGACTACTGGTCGTATCTGGGCTGTCCAAGGATCTATCCCACGACTTGACCTCGTCCTCGAGCGGCGCGTTCTTCAGGTCGTTGGCAGTCGCTTTCTGTATGGCCGACGCCGTAGTGTCTGCAAGTGGAGGTGGTGTCCATCTCTCGTCAGACAGTTCCAGAACAAGTTGCTCGTGGGCGACAGCAACGACCGTGGCATCCCTTGACAACGTCAGCGTCAGATCGGCCAACTCGACTAGTTTCATCACAAAAGAAACGTCTACAGAGGGCATGTCATGCATGTACAGCGCGCTCACGGCAGGCAATGCGCCATTGATCGCATGAAACAGAGCGCGGCATTTGATTGCTTCCAGCAGTACTTCGACTACAAACCGCAGTTCATTCATCATAACCAATAAATATATTGGAACATGAGAGCTATACCAATAAACATATACATGTATAAATAAATATATATATATATATTGGAGATTCAGTGTGAATTTCTTTCAATTGAATCAAGCCGACCAAACCCGGCCCCATTTTCCTATTGGTCAATCTGAAATTGCTTGTTTCTTATTGGCTGAAATCCAATTTCAATTTTCTACTGATATCTTGGCGCGGTTTGCGTTCTCGGTTGAACGAACCATAATAAGAAATGGGAAATTTGAAGAAAATCGAAAATATATAAATGATATATTTTCAACGTGATAGGTATACTACGTAGAACATATATTCGGAAACTCTTCAGTACCTCCCACCAACGTAAGAGGGTTCCCGCCAATGTTGAGCGCAGTGATACTAGGCTCTTGGATCAGCTGGCTACGTGTATTCGACTGTAGTTAGAGCGACTATATACATTATAGTATATCGATTATTCCCTTACGTGGCAATGGGATAGCACCCCACGTCTGTCAGATTCGCAAACGACAGATCGATCGACAGCAAAATGTGCGGAATGAACCACGTCAACGATATCGCAGACGCCCGGTCGACTTCAAACCCGGGGATGCCGCCGCCGTTCAAGTCCACGCCTTGGAAATCCAGACTAAATTGGGGTAGACCGTCGTCATCGTCTGCTAGAAAAAACACAATTATATCTCAGGAATAGCCGAGTCCCTTGATCACTCTTTTTGCTTAGGCAAACTCATCTTTTTTATACCTAGAGTGTTGGGCAATGCTGTGGGGTGAACACAAGGGCGAGCCCAAGGCTTGTCGAGGCGAAGCATGATTTGAGGGTGAAACTTGGACTGATACGTTCCCAATAGTCGTTCGAGCTCGAGCTCGACCGTTCCGGTATGTGTTAACGGCCGGTCCTATGTAAAATGGGCGAATTATACATATGAATGACGGGGTTGATTTCGAAAGTACTTATTAGCGACAAAACGCCATACCTTGGCCGTTTGTGGCCTTCGAACTCGTTGTGCTGGTGCCAAAGTAGTCAAGCTGTCGGAACTTCGTGCTTGATGGATCTCCCGGCGAAGTCGAGACGCTATTCGAGCGCTGTCTCTGAAAAGTGTGGCGGACTGCGGACGACCTAAGCGCTTCAATTTGACATTCTTTTTCGGTGACGAAGATGCTGGCGGTTGGTAGGTTTGCCGCTGCAGCGGTGGCGGCGGATCTCTGTCATCGGATTGCTCCACTTCCATGTACTTCTATTGAGGATCGAATGTCGTAAATCTAAAACTATTCTCTCAATGATATCATTGTTCCAAGTAAATACCACATAGTCGTCTAGGTCGAACGCTGGTATTGCTGGTGGGTCTACATATAAGGTTAGTGTGTACATACCGTGATGATTTTAGGAAAATAAATACAAGTTATGCATAAGGGTATTTATATTACAGTAGAACTACGAATAATACTGATGGTTTGCAGTACCTGGGTCAAAGGATGTGAAATGCACAGTCTTGGGCACACTGCGGCACAATGGTTGGATGGACTTTGGTCGCTTCTGCTCCATATATTTATATCATCAACCTCGAATGATATATATTATTCGGAAAAATGTTTCTTTAAAGAGAGAGTAGTACCTACCAGTTCAATGGATTCAAACGCAAGCAACATGCTTTTCTTATGGGCTTGAATCCGCTCCTCCATAGACTTGGCTGCAAACGCTGCAGCAAAGTTCTAGTCCCATTCACATGAATTACAGTATTAATAAAAGGACAGTCGATGGCAAGGCGTCGTACGTCGAGGGGTTGAGGCTGCTTCTTGGCGGGCTTCTTGACACGCTTGCCAACATCTGGCTGTTCGTGGTCCATCCGCACATGAATTTGGATGCCATGGGTATTTGATATCGTCACTAGAGTCAAAACAGAGCAATATATGAGTGGTAACGTCAAGGGAGCGGTTTGTATTCTCATGCAAAGTGTAGTTGCAGTTTACGAACCCTTGTGGTGCTGTCGTCGAGTGGTTGGGCCATTGGGCATCTTGCTATTGTATCCGCTGCAATCTCGGGCTATTGCTGCATTGACAAAATATGTGAAACGCCAAAGTTCAATGGGCTAAAAATATACAGTCCCTCAAGCATTCAGGCAAAAGTCAATTCTATAACTTAATCAATTGTAGTCCAGCTGCTAATACAACTACACTGTCACGATACAATTCCGTCCAGTAATGGCCCTCATCAAACGAGCCCAATTATAATTAGCTCTACTCGTGGTAATACAGTATTATTACGATGGGTTTTATCAGTGGTCTAGTGTACAAGTAGTGCGTGGCCCCATATATCACGTAAAACTATGAAAGGCCGACGCCGCCTTGACGGCAGGCGAGGCAAACTGCGGATGTAACCCAAACACACACGTGTTGTTAACACACACAGCAGACGCGACGGGCATCAAGCATGCGGTGGTCATCCATTGGCTACACGTGGCATCACTGTCGCACTCGACACCACCCCCACCCCCCACAGCGTCTTCCCAGTCGCACCAGCGATTCGCGGCGGTTTCCAATTTGACCACTTGGACGTTGCTAACTTGGGTCGAGCACGAATCAAAACGGGGTTCGCCAGCCCATGCGTTGGGCACCCATGAGTGAAACGTCAGGGGGGCAGGGTCCGGACTGGCCGGCAGAGCACGCAGCTTCCGGATCAGCTGGCCGTCGCGGTACACATTCGCGCGGCCGGCGGTGCGATTCCACTGCAACACAAAGCTGTGCACTTGGGTATCGGTTATCGAGGGGCCAAAGCTGAATTGAACGTATGGCACCGTGCGTTCTTGGTTTAGTGACGCCCGCCACAGGTCAGCATAGGGCAAGGCTGGGGACGCCGCCACCGCCGCCTGGACACCAGACATGTCGAGCGCCCATACCTCCGAGACTACCCCAAACGAAGGGCATGTTTGAAGCTGAAAGCTCGCGACTAGTTAGAGAGATGGTTGTCATTTTTCATGAAGGGTCGGGAGGGGGGATTTATAGGGGATATTGAGATACGAACCCCCAGCGTTCCATGAGTCCACCGTCGAGACCGCTGCACCGACACGACGTGCAGCACATGTGACGGTGCCACTCGGGGCATTGCTGCATGGAAACGAGTGGACACCAGGCAACATCCAGCCTTCGAGGGGGGTCGTGGGGAGTCTCGGGGTAACTAAACATAGCAACATACTAATCAAAACGAAGTCCTAACACTTCACACACACAACTACCCGAGCCACCACCAGCTTGTAACATGACGCCTATGGGAGTACTCCCCGTGAATCGATCTCCGTGTATGGCCAAACTCAACGTCGAAGCTCCGTTAAACCCGGTCGTGTTATCTTGGCACTGGACATTGTCACTGTGGACGCCGCCGTTGATATTATCCCCGCCGTATTGAGTCGTGTATTTCATCCACTTGGTCCAATTGCATGAGATAAAATCGTCGCGAAAGAGTAGCACATGGCTGCACGTTTGCTGAGCCGATGACGATGGGAACGTCAGCGCGCCTGCACAACACATGTCTACCGCGACGGTCGTAACCAGCGGATCGCTAGCTCGGAGCCCGTCGAGGCACGTGATGGCTTTGACGACGACAGCCGTACCAGCCAAGGTTGGAGGCACTAGCGCCAGCGGTGACCTATACGTAGGCCACGCATCCGAGCAAGTCAAGGCGGCGCTGGCAGACACTGCATACTTGACGATGCCGCCGGTGGTGCCAGGGGTCAACATAGCCACGACAGTACGCATGGTGGTAGTGCTGCAACGAGTGGCTAACGATGGCAGAGCACAGCTGGCGTCCACCGGGCCAAAGTAGACAGGAGTGCTGTCGTTGCAATACGTGGAGCTGCAGCACGCCACGGCGACCACCCGTTGACTGGGTTGAATGGCTACAAACGACGTACTCACGGCCATTGTCGAGTTGGTGGCAGTGACTACACAATGGTATGATCAACGGAATTGAAAAACTACATAAGTAATGTATGGGACTCTGTATCATGAAGACTACCCAAATATGTAGGATTATTTTCCCTTACGGCAAGATGGAGGGCGGCTAGTGTCTGTGTCAGTGGAAACCAACGTTCGAACCAACACGGTCGAGTCGACAGCATCGGTGGAGACGGAGATATTGAATATCGCGGTGGAAGTAACAGATACCGGCGCGACAAGTGCGATCGCAGGGGCTTTGGGCTGCACCACAAACGGCGGCAGGGTCACAATTTCACTCCCCACGAGCCCTCGACCGCACGCCAGTGCCCTCAATACCCCGTTGCTCCCCACGTCCATCGTGGCCGTGACCCCGCTGGTCACGTTCAAATACGATCCAAAAGTGCAGCTCGGCATGTCGTTGCCCGTTCCAAATGTGAACCAGAGCTGCATGTTGGGGCGAGGCATGGTCACATTAATCACGTACGTTTGGTTGACAGTCGTCGTGATTTGAAATGTAGGGGGGGGACTTTGGATGTAGAGGCGAGGGGACCGGTAGCCGTAGCTTTGGCTGCCCCGCCAACACGTGACTGCGTGTATGAAACCCGTGGTGCGTAGCGTCACTGTAGCATTGGATGCCACGGCGGTGGAGGCATTCGAAGGGCATACTGGAAACGCGTGCGACCCATCCCCCACGGTCGTTAGCACCACTCCATTCGACGATGACGTGATCACTTGGACAGTCAACGCGTCTCGGCCAGATGTCGCTGTCGTAGCCAACAACTTGGGAGGTTGCACCCGTGCAGTTAGCAGCACATTGTCGATCGCCCACTGGTCGAATAAGTTTCGATATTGCCATTGGTACCGCGTTCCTATGTTATCCGACTAGGACGTAAGTATCCAAAAGAAAAGAGGGATAGAAATGTCCTATATAGATGGCCTTGCCTTGAATGGCCCCGACGCGGGTACTGGTGTGAGCATGCTGAATCCATCGAAACGACGTGGTGCGCGTGCCAAAAACCGCTCCATTTGTCAACAAGGAGGACGGCAACGAGGATGGCAATGGCAATAATGTCGTTTGCATGATTGTCACGGGGGGCGACGATAGGGGGATAGTCACGAGACGCTGCCATGTGGTTCCGTTGTCGCGGCTGATTTCAACGCTGACTTCCGCGCCTGGCTGCACCTGTTCACAAGACAACGTGTTGTTGCCATACCCGTCGTACGATTCGTTGGGGAGATGGCCATAAATGTACGCAAACGACAACTGCGCGTCGATGCCTCTCAAGTCGAACGGGGTTGTGGATGCCATTCGATTGCCCAAGTGGGTAAAGTACAATGCATTGCCCGTGGAGCCGACCTACAGTCACCCACAACATGAATAATCATAATGAAACCACAGTGGGAGTCTCAATGGCGTTCTAGGCAGAGCATGCCTTTATTCCTTATTCCGTCGTACAGTATATATATGGTATGTCTATACCTTTCCACAGGTATCACTAGCAAACCCGTGCTCAATAGCCGTCCAAATTGACGTGGATGCATTGGGAATCGCTCCAAAGGGTAATGCATCAAACGTATCCGAGGCCAACGTGGTGCCTGTCCACGCTCCCTCCTGTACAGAGTACGCTTGAGGGGGGGGCACGACTGTGACTTGGGAGCTGTAGAGGGTTTCGTTGGTGGTCATTGATGTGAAGCGAATAGTGTATACGCCAGTAGCGTCCTTCTCCCCTCCTTGAACCGAAATCGAAATCGTCTGGGGGCTAGATAACCCTCGTAGGGAAGCCGACGGCAATATCACAAACGAATGGTTGGCGTTCACGTTGGCCACCACTGAGATCGTTGCCGATGTGGTGAGCGACACCACAAGTGACGCCAACGTTTCGCCTTGTACCAGCACCGAAGGCAGCACTGGAAACGTGCCGACACTTGGCGATATTTGCAGCGCACTGCTAGCCAACCGATATGTCTTTGTAGGCGTTGCTCCTATCATTAAAATAGTTCGTGTGTGAAGTCTGAGGGATGTGTACCAGATAAGAAACAGGCGAGACACAGCAGCCTCAATATGACCTCAACCATCCCCATCGCGACGATTCAGTCGCCGCCAAATGTTGTTTCAGCCTAACGAAACTGCGATTTGAAACTGCAACGTGTACAGTTTTAGCTCACTAAATCGAAATCACAAACACAATCACATTTGACGAAATATCTGACGGTTAGCTAGTGATTTTTTTGCCAGGGCCGGCATTCCACCTCGCTAACGTTGTTGTCTACAGTAATCAATCAATAAATATTTGCCATGTTGATCTTTAGTGTTTGTTTCGAGAAATTGATTTGGGAATGAATGTAATTTACCAACATCTACAGTAGTACGAAGTACTGTAGCACTACTGAAGTATATACACTGTACGTACCGCTTGTGAAACTACTTTAGGATTTGCGCTAACGGTGTAAAGGTCACCGAACTACAGTAGCACGTGCACATTGGATCAACGTTAGATGATTCACTACGTTAAAATCCTGTAGCCAATGGGTTTTTCTGATGCGTATGATAACGTTAACATTATGGTCGACGTGACGGAGTGTACGAAAAGGTACGAAAAGTGTTGTGCAGGGTGGATGAATACTGTACTATGTGTCGTACGCTACCAAGGTGTACTGTGTACTACTTCGAGTACTTCGAGTAGTACTTTGTAGTCAAGGGCTTTTTACTACTATTAATAGTCCATTGGCTGGATACCACATTCACTCGTTTGTGCTTGAAGTGTTGGTCGCTGCCAATTGTAGAAGGTAAACTGTCAACAGTCCTACCTAGTACAGTACACAGTACCACCGATACCCCATAGACTCCATTTTCGAATTTAACACGCTTGGAAACATGCCGAGTGTCGTCTATTCGATCTTCCGCCGCAACAGTTTGATCCCAATGCTGCCGCTCCAGAGCTCGGTGACTCGAAAGTGTGATTGTTGAAGTACACATTGCATCGTTAAACCCGTTCGGTGAGGGACAACTTGCTACATCTTTCGTTTTGACTACTTGGACAAATTTTCAATTCTGCCGTTAGATTCTAAAATCCCCACGTTGTTTCGGCATGGCCAAGGCGTGGGCATCGATATTGCCGGCATTGTCACGCAAGTGAGTGTAGACGTCACGACGTTTTGTGTCGTGGACCGAGTATGTGGCAACACCAGGGGGCCCTCGCAGATCAAGCAACTTGCCGAGCAACTCAATTGGCCAAGCTTCGACCTTCGTTTACGTTTCAACAAGGCGGCGCTACCTTGTGCGTACCTGACGGCGTATCAAGGCCTGATCAACCATGGCTTTGAACCCGGGGCTAAAGTACTGGTCACTGGAGCCAGTGGCGGGTGCGGTACTGCCGCAATTCAACTCGCCAAGGCGCTAGGGGCCAGCGAAGTGGTTGATGTGTACTCGACCAAGAACGAAGGCTTTGTCAAGTCGATTGGCGCCGACCGCACGATCGATTACGAGACTCAGTCGATTGTGACCGGGGATGAAGGGTACTTTGACTTTGTGTTTGACGCGGCGAGTGGCAGCCCTGGTGGCGAAGACTACTTGAAAAAAGCCAAGGTCGTGCTAACCGATCCCTCCAAATACCACGTCACACTCAGTGGTCCCGCGACGTTTTGGATCCAGCTCATTTGTGGCTGTTCACCCAAGCACATTGCGCTTCAAATGACCAGTCGAAAATGCGCCGATTTGACCGCGATCGTGGAACTCTTGAATCGATCCGACCAACGGCCTGCTATCGACACGGTGTTTCCCTTCACAAACCAAGGCGTTGTCGACGCGTTCGCGAAATTGAAATCCCGTCGAACAAAGGGCAAACTCATCATTGATGTCGCCGCGAGCCTCAACACATTCCACTAATATGGTAGTACAGTAGAGTCCACATATGGACGCTTCTTACGAATATACCTCTAACTAGTAACTACTGGTATATTCCTTGAGTTCAGCCTTGAGTTGGATGGATGGGTGATGTTGGCGATGCAGTAGTGGTGATGATTAAGATGCCGAGCTTTGGGGCTTCATACTTTCAAGTATGTCACTGTGAATAGCGTGAATTTACTCCAATGTACACTGTAGTTCCCTGTAGCCTTCACCAGCATGAATGATTTGAGTGGCTGTGCTCTTCACGAATACTAGTACAAACGAAAGCTCGAGTACTTGTAGTAATGTAAGTTATTGGTTGTATCCCAGGTGCATATAGGTAGAGCCAACAAACTGTTTTGGGTTTACGTTGAATTTAATGATATCAAGACAACTACGAATACCACACAAGTTGGTGGCCTTTCTTGTGTTGGATGAAGCGTCGTCCGAACCTTTTAGTAATTGTCACGAAGGAATCGAGGCGGGCTTGGGACGTTGCCTTCACCTTCAACGGCATCGTTGAGGGCATCGCG
Source organism: Aphanomyces astaci (assembly GCF_000520075.1). Classification (NCBI taxonomy): domain Eukaryota; phylum Oomycota; class Saprolegniomycetes; order Saprolegniales; family Verrucalvaceae; genus Aphanomyces; species Aphanomyces astaci. Next base: position 228,602 of record NW_009798331.1, on the reverse strand, counting down.
CAGTGCTAGGAGCATGGCCAACTTTTTGCGTCGCTTTAGCGCCGTTCCCCGCTTTCGGCGGTCGTCCAAGAGGGTTTCGTCCTCGTCCTCCAACGCCTCATGCCGTTCAAACAACATGGACGCTTCGTCGTTTGAACGGGATCCTTGGGCGTCTTCTGCCATAAACGAAAACGAAGGCGGCAACACGACGCGATTGAGTGCGTTCGACTTGGCCAGCAGGTCCAGCACCACGCGGTTGTCGTCGCCTGTGGCAACAATCCCGTCGGCGTCCGAAAAGAGGGCCCAGCGCAGGCGATGGTCACCTGTTTCCACCGACGCGACGGTGTCGTCCAACAACGCAGCAGCTCGACCAGTGCGATGATGATGATAAACGCGACTGCGGCTTGACGAACGCGTAGAATCGTCCAACGCCGACCGGAAGGTGTGGGTGCTGGGCGCACGAGAATTCGAATCGAAGCCGCTGTTATCGCTGGCGGTAACAAAGGTGGCCAAGCTGGCAAACGCAAAGGCACTGATGGTCTTCATGGTGTCGAGGGAGTTTGGAAATGAGCCATATGCATGTTGTTGTTGGTTCGAGGCGACGACGGGTTCAATAGAACAACGGCTAACGTTCGAATTCGACCTTGTTGAATTAAATTTTTGACCAGGGCATAAAAGATAAATAGAAAGAAGAACGTGATGTTGGAACGTTAGTGTCTGTCTTGTAATATGCGCCCAGATATAATGAAAAACAAAGAGGTAGAACGCTGCTGTGTCTTCTTTATCTTAGTGAATCTCTCAACGCGGAAGCTTAACGTCGACTCATAATCAGACCATCAAACACCACGAGGGGTTGCTATCCTTGTTCGATCATTTGTCTGTGTATACAAGTATTTGCAATCTCGACCACTTGATTGAAATTAGCATGCAAAGATGACAATAACTGTATGTATCCATACAATCATGAGAATTAAAGGTTTAAAAGGCGCACAGCCCAAGTTGGTTGGCCTCGTCATAACGTGAGCTCAAGATACCACGAACGATACAGTAGTTCGACGGAGTAACGTTATTCTAGGATACAGTACATTAATTGTCGTGTACTTCAGCAAAATATACCCTCGTCATCACAAGCGTTACAGTAACTAGTTAGTCTAACTTCTTGTTATTAAAGTTCCAAGTAGTTTTCTGAAATAGCATGAGCCAATCAAAATCGATTTAGCTATTTTTTTTTCACTTTTTAGAAAAATATTTCAAGGACCTCTTATTCTACTTTTGGTATATGATTGCGTAAAAAATCAAAAATCGCACAAAAAGAGGTAAAAAAGTAGGAAACTGTACTTGGAACCAATTTTCCATTTTCCAAAAAATATCTTCTTGGAACAGGCCCTTATTAATACCCCAAAATGTAGCTTTCGACACACACTGAAATCCATGACGTCATGTCTAACAATCTAGCCATATCATGTTTGTAGCCACAACAACTTATTTGGCTCACCCTCACCCCACAAAGCGCGAGGTCACGTTTTGTCGTGGTTATGATGAACGTATTGTTGAACTGTACGTTTTCATCGGGCACCTTGAGGTTAAGTGAATAATGGAGCAATCATATTTACTCTGCCCTTGCAACCAACATTGCCGACGCATATAATCAATTCTTTGAGAGTACATTTCACGCGTTGAAGCTTAGTATGAATTGCTGCAGCTAGGGCTTGTAGCCGGTGGACGCAGATTTCTATGCACCACCGCTGCGACCACCACCAGTAGCAACGCTGCCATCCCGACGGCGACTTCCAACGCCAACATGCGACTCAACGTGTTGGTCCAGCGTTGACAACTGCGATGCATGTACGAACATGGATATGATTTTCTGGTACGAATCTACGCATTGAAAGTTCACGTGGATGTTAAAGCCACCACATTCGTCCTTCGTGTCATGGAACCACCAGCTTGCTGTAAGTGAAGTTTAAGGTCCAAGTCGAGTGGTTGGAACAGCCAACGGCGTGGGATTTTTTGTGTTTGCCCCAGTCAGCCACGCATTCCTACACGTGTCCTAGATGAAGTGGCCGTTGTCGGACGGAAGAATCACGTGGAGTCGAGGGGGATGCAATCGAATCGCGCCAACCAAACCGATCCCCAATCGATCTGATTGGTTGAATTTCATTGAGAAGGTTTTGATTGGTTATTAATTTTGAGCTCATCTGAGGTAGCCAATCAAATAGATTTAAATTCCAACGAGAAACCACGCCACAACACAATGAAATTTCACTCGAAAGCACAATTAACGTCAATTCCTTCTCCAACGTGTTTACACGTGGTGGTGAGCTGTCTGCTTTTCAGGCAGGCTGCGGCCTATGTCGTCTCTTACGGTTACCAGCATTACAGTTAAAAGCAAACGATTTGGTAATAATATCGTCATGGAGTTGACATTGTCAGGTTGGAGCCAAGCAAGGGGTTACACTGACGTTGGCGCCTTTATACGTCCAGTGACACGCCGATCCGAAACGCTGTCTTGAACGGATGATTCTTCGCCTCGGAGTTCAATGGAAAGCTCACGACACTCCAGTCGGCGTCTTACAGGTGGTTCCCGGCTTCACGTACACTTGACAGACCGTTGCACCAGTCGTCGAGAAAGAAGCTAGCTGGTCACTAGCGCGTTGGCCCACGGTTGTAACTACCCCATTCAGAACAAGAAGCACGTTACCTTTGCATGTTCTAGTGCAATGAGGCAAACCGTTACATGCAGGCTTTCGGAAACGTCGTTTGGACGAACCCGTCTCAACCGGATGAGGTGGCGATTATGCGGATGATTGCTTTCATTGGATGAAACAAAACGACAAGGATGGACTACCCTAACCATAAACGACTGTTGGCCGTAGGTACCACTACTACCGTATACCCCCCGCTTCAGTACCTATGAAAATGTCAGTGAAATCTGATCACAACCGGTACAGCTCCACGAAAACTATTCAGGCATGCGCATTGGTCTAAATCCATCACAGGACTTATATTTCATTGGATGAAAATAATTAACGCATGGTGATTGGATATTTTTGTCCAATTAGAGACAACTAGGTACTACCGGAACCATGAAAATGTTCGTCATTGTCCGATACGTTCCAAATCGGTACAGGTCCAACCGGAGAAATCATAGGTACTGTATACGGTAGTAGTATTACTACTAGTAGGTACAGGTGTACGCCATTTTGCATTCCTAATTAAATAAAGCGTACAACCATTCGTATATACAACCATTCGTATATATAATGTGAACTAACGACCAAAGTGTGTGTCGACCTGAAGGACTTTCTCCAGTGCCTAGTTAAATACTGTAAACCTGCATCCTTTGATAATACCTCTGGTATTATTAGTCAAGTTACCCATATACGACTCGTGCATCTAGTACGTTTCAGCCAAGATATTCACCACCAACGCCGTCCAGCCTGAAAACGGATGGCAGCGCTGGCCTCGCCCCGTGTGTGGGTTGTATTGCTCGTACAAGTAGCCCGTGGCCTTGTATTCGTGAGAAATCGCCGCGACCACTCGATCTCTCAACGTGTCGTACAGTGATTGGTACTGCTCTCGAACTGACTTGTCGCTGGCGTGCGTCGCATAGTGCTGAAAACTGCCCAAGGCCAGGTAGTTGATGTTCATCCAGATCGGACCACGCCAGTAGGGGGCGTCACCGGGGGCGTTGGGGCGCTCAAAGTACAAATCTTGGGGGGACAGCGACATGAGTCCATGAAGTGAGAGCAGTTCGTTGGCGACGAGCGTGCCCAGGGGGGCCAACTTGGGCGAATTCAGTGGCAAAATCTGCAGAAATAGCGGGAAAAACGACACATACCCTACCCGGCGCACGAATTGCAGCCGTTCCTACGATTCAAAAACGCCCTAAACGGTCCAAAACATACAAACAAAGTGCGAATTTTGTTTACCGTCTTTGGTACAAACACTTGTTTCCCCAAGAGTCCGCCATTGCCATCGCCCAGAGGGTACTGAAAGTGAGGATGCGTGCGCGGACACCCGTCGTTTCGGTTCTTTCGAAGCACTTGGACGTTTGCCGTGGTTTGAATACTAGAATAATCAAGGTTTTGTTTTTGAGATGCACGTAGGTGCACGAGAAAACAAACGTATTGAGGGTGCACACCTGTCGCCCGTCGATGGGTTTTGGCATCGAATGACAAGGTGATCTTCAAACAACCCGTCGTCGCTGTGCAGACCGTAGTCATAGTACAAGGACGTAGCTGGATCCCAGTGCAAGTGGTTCATTGTGTCCAGATACGCCTGGGAAAGTTCCGAGAACGTTCGGGCTTCGACAGTGTCGCCCACTGCAAGGGCCACCTTGGCCAATATCGCACTGCCCTACCAGGAAAAACCACCACCCGTACGATCAAAAGACGAATATTATTATTTTACGCACTATAAACCTATATTTAATTTAGGCGCGGATACATATTACGAGTATAAAAATATACAGTTACACACGTGTGCCTTCGAAAACGATCATGCGAGGCACTCATCCAGCAGTGACAATATATACTAGTATACCATGACAGGTCGTATATATATATATATAAATTCTGTGTATCGGATTTCGTCCTTCCAATACGATTCAAAAGAGAATTCGACATACCATAAACACAAATATTTTTTACATATATCATAACCTGTAGATATACATAGTATTATTGTATACAAAAACGCAATCTTTGCGGCACGTTAATATACGACCATGTTCTATGACGCTCGAGACTACTGTCTTTGTCGTGAAAAATATATATAAAACGGGAATATATTTATATAACTCAATGCAATCTGTCAAATACACGAGGAATATATATTGTTATGTGTTTAGTCTAACATCTCAAGCGAGACATGAAGTATTATTGACATGGACAAACCACCAAATACACCAGAAGGATCGACAGAAACGAATTGAGCCAATCAGATTGCAGGAAACCGTCATCAACTTTTAATAAGAGTACGACTTTAAGTAGTGTCATTGTCCCCACCACAGGACTACGTTTTCTACATTTATATAATAATCCAACAATTCAATCGATGAAAAATTTGGCAAATAGAAGTCCAGCCTTTTGGAAACATCGACAATATATATATATATACATTACCTTGATCATCCACGCAGCTAGATCCACATGTCGTTCGTCCGCCGACGGATGCGATGCCCTTGGGTAGTCATCCAACCCAGATGAAAGCGTGTTTGGCATGAGCTTGCCGTCGTGAACGTCCCGCCCTCGCCACCGAAACGTATGCGGCTCCTCGCCGGCCTGGGTCCGCTGGAACCACGCAAACCACTTGCGCAGTTGGGGCCACCACCGGTGCAGCACCGCCGACTGCGACAGGTGCGGAAGGAGCTTCTCGACCGCCAGAAGCAGACTCGGCGGGTTTGCGTGGGTTGGGAACTGCGTGATAAACTCGGCGGGTACGCGCGCTTCGGCCAACGAGCCTATGTATCAACAAGCACCGGTTACATATATATGTATGTATAGTTCTACGATATTCATAGATAGTGGAACAACTTGGAGTATAGAAAGAAGACGTGGTCTTCCAACAAGAGATGGCAGTCGCATGAGGTACATTCTATCTATATATACAGTATGCATGGCTTTCTCAACTACAGGGAGTATCATAAATATCATCCACAGAGAATATGTATATATATCTATTTATAAGGATAAATGTATGTATATAGTATGTACACATATAGACGCCAGTATATATTATATATGGGAGGGATGTCAGTGCCACGGTTCTCTGGATACACTTCATGACATGAGAATATGTCGGGACTATATGCATATGTATATGATATGTACCAATATATATGTACCACCAATATATATATATGAAGAAATACATAAATATGCGTGATATGTACAAATATATATATATGCTACACAGCTCCTTGACATCCTCTTACGAGGATATTTCCCTACCTCGAATTTGTTCGCGGGAAATGTACCCGTCGTCGTCCATAAGGTCCAACCACGCATCGACAACTTGAACCGCGACTTGTGTGTCAAAGGGGATAATTCCCAGTAGATGGAATCCTTCGTCCCATAGGAATCCCCTTGGGAAGAACGACCGGGACGGGACCGCCGACAGGAGCGACCGCGCGGGGTTGGTCTGCGTCGCTTGTCCATCTGCTTGTTGCAAGATGGTGCTAATACATACAGAACATCCCTCCATTTGGCACACAATTCAAAGATAAATATCCACGGTATTGTGGATTCAGTAGTGTATAAATTTCCAGACCCTGTCGAATCATGAATCATCGACGCTATTGGCTAATCGAATTTTTTGAGTGGATTTGATTATTGGCTGTTACAGAAAGGACAAGTTTATTCAACCAATCACAACTCCAGCGTGATGATATCCATATTGATTAGACACAACTACGCGAATTTTGAAAGATGATATTGTCAAATCGATTCGAAACTGGAGCGAATGTCAGAATGGATTAAAGAACCGCCTAAGCCAATCAAATCACGTAATTCTGTCGAGTTTCTGCCAATCCAAACGTTTGACTCGACCCTGTCCCTCCGCACTGGGCAAAACCATTTATATACTAATAGTTGTATCGTATAGTTTGTACAAGATTAAATTGGATCAACTGAATTCGATTGCCTTTGGCGAAATCACTCCCAAGTTCAAATTTGGGTGAAATACATAATAGCAAACTCACAATATACAGTGAACAACAACACTCCAGCATGCATACCTTCCGTAAAAGTACCCAATCCCCCCGATTAAGTTGCTCAGTGCCGCTTGTCCGAGAGGTTCAAACTCGGGCGATATATGGGGAAACGCAGCGTGGAACTTGGCTTGAAAGGCCAAGTGAAATGACGGCAGCATGCCATCCATCACGACGACGGGGGTGGTCGACAGTACCTCGTCTGCGGCTTCGTCGTAGAGCAAGTGCAGCGTCAGGTCGTTCACGATCGATGGCGAAAATGTGAGCTGAACTAGGGCCAAGGTACTGGACGGCGCCAGAATGTTGGTCAGACGAGTGATTGTCGGCGCGTTGTCCGGATACGAGTTGGTCAAGTCGAGCAGCGTCTTCCGGATGTTGACAACGCTCCAAGACGACTCGCCTTGGTATTGGACAGATAGATCTTGCGGCGCGCCGCGGAAATGGACTTGGAAACGCGCGTGGAAGGCAAAGATGGGGTTCGCATGTGCAGATACAATCTCCAGCTCAATACATGATTGGCCATTTGGAGGCGGTTGGCGGCATGTCGTCGGCGGCTGGACCGACCACGATGCGCCTGCACGAGATATGGCGAATCAGTGAAAGTGTTGAAGCATATATATTGTGATTTTTTGCTATAAACTTGCAGCATTCGCTAGGTTTGTCCAATCAATACTGAATCATCACGGTGGAGTTGTGATTGGTTGAATATACTTGTCCTTTTTGTATGAACCAATCAAATAATCCACTCAAAATCGGATTAGCCAATAGCGTCAATGATTCGTGAATCGATTCGGCAGTAAGATTCGATTCGACGGGGTCTGGAAATTTGTACAAATCCAAAGCCAGAAAAAAAAACTGTCAAGGAGCCAATCAAGCGCGTGCAACCAGTGTGATTTTAAATAGGGGTGTATTCAACACATTTAGTCTAATAAATCGACCGGTGGATTCAGTGAATTTGGTAAAACAGCTCAAATTTTGTTATGTTTATTCAAGACTGAAGCGACACGGAGAAGAATGAGAATGCGACAAACAACCAAATAAATGTAAAAAATGTAGAAAAGTATTGAGCCAATCAGAAAGCAGAAAAGTATAAATCCACAACTAAGTAGTGTGTGACTTGCACAAACAATCGATCGATGGATTTGGCAAATCAGCACCAAAATCCAAATAAGATGTTGTAATTTATCAAGGTCATCATTTTAATTTAGATGCACAAAAGTCTAATTTAATTTTACCTGGATTAACTTTTTTAGTAAAAAAAGGTATATATTTAATATACCATTATACAAGATTGCTGGGAAGGAAGCATTGTTCAAGGTGATACGAATCAAGTGATGCCATCACGCTATGAAGAAATGAATGTCATGACCATTCACAACCACGAGATATCGAAAGGAAGGAGGTTCGTGCATGATAAGTGTGAGTCGCATTCAGTTGGAGGGTTCGTATACCTTGCTGAGTGTCGCGCCGACAGGCATGAGTCAACGAATCGTCTTCGCAGCCGAGATCGAGGTAGAAGAACAACGATGCCGTGTCGGGGAGTGCGACGTCGGCGCGCAGAGGCGTCACGGCGACGCGGGCTGCCCATGACCGAGTGGCAAACGTCGTGGGAGACGTCGGCGGTTTGAGGAACGTCGTGTCCAGCAATAGGTTGTTGTGCTGGTCGCGAATGGTCTGCGAGCCAAACGTACGGCCGTCGTGCTCCAGCCAGCCATACTGCTCCAAGTGATCGCTCTCAAGGCACTCATGGCGAAGCTTGGGCTCCTTCGATGTCGACCACAGCAAGCCCGCACTCACATGGAACGGGGACGTTCGTGAGCGAATGCCAAAGTAGTGACCCGAGTGGTACGTGCCCCATCGAAGGGCGTCGTCGACGTCCGAGGTCTCGTCGACAGCATGCGCACAGGTATACCCTGTGAGGAGCACCGCGGCTGCAAGTGCCACGTGCATGCTTTTGTGAACAAGCCATACGAGATACACACTATTTTAAGACCATCAATTCGCAAACATTGAATTATTTTAAATACTGTTTTCAGTACTACTTCAAGCTATGTCGAAGTAATATTTATACAAAGAAATACTATTAATACAATTGTTTTAACCCAATTCTTTAAATAGTGTGCATCATAGTTGTTGGAATGAGTTCTGCCGCCGCCGCCGACGGCATCGTCCAGATCTCCATCTTCTATGGCAAGCAGCAAGCCGTGTTGACGATTCCTGTGGATGGAGATGGCCAAATGACTGTCCGAAAGCTCAAAGGATTGATTGAGCCATTGTTTGGTACACCTGTTGCAGCCCAGAAGTTGCTCTTTAAGGGGAAGGAACTATTGGACGCATCGACGATCAACCTGTCCACTCTTCCCAGCAAACCAAAGATGATGCTGCTGAGTCGTTCACCATCATCACAAGTCCACACATCATCAGCAACGCACCGTCCTTTGTCCCCAGACGTTCCCATCGCGCCAACAACTCCATCACCACCACCACCACTGCCACGTGTCGTCGTACCTGTCGGAGAAAACCAAGTGCTTGTCCAAGTTGTTCGTGGAAAAGACCGGTATCGGTTCGCAATGGACACCATCTCGTCCGTCTTCGACGTCAAGACACACCTGGAAATGCTCAGTGGAGTTGCCGCCCGCTCCCAGCGCCTTTTGTTCAAGGGAAAGTACCCCACAGATGACCTCGTCCTTTCATCGCTCGTGTCGTCCACAAACACATCGCCGTCGTCGCTCGTCTTTATGCTTCTCTTCGACGAACGGCAGCATGTCCGAGTGGACGTCCAAGCCACGACCGTCGAGCTGCAGCTGCAACTTGTCACGCATCGCACTAACTTAGCTCGCTTGGAGGGTCAGATCCAGCGCAATTTCTTTGACGCGACCGACGTAAGTCTGCGACTCCGACAGTTACTCGATGCCGTCGAGATCTTACTCAGCAACGCCGAAATCGCATGCGATTCATCCCCTTCCCACGACCTCCGTCAACTGTCCACGGATGCCCAAGCACTTCGAGACGCCATCACCCTAGTCCACGAAGCGCTCATCACGCGGCGGACATAATCATGATGACGTTAACGAATACATTTACTTCCAAGGATTGTGGATTCGGTACAAATTTCCAATCTCGCCGCCGAATCACGAATCGACGCTATTGGTTAATCCAATTTTGAGTGGATTTGATTGGTTCTTAAAGAAAAAAGGACAAGTATATTTAACCAATCAGAACTCCAGCGTGATATCCAATAACGTTATTGATTCGACAAACCACGCGAGTTTTGAAGCGTCTCTACTACTTACTGTACACTGTACCTGTAAAATTCTTTCATTGTTATTAAAAATATATATATATCTCGAGGTTGGGTTAATTGTTTCAAATCCACGTCAAAAACGAATCTCTCATTATTAGAATACAATGAACGACTATGATGTGGAGATTTGAAGTTTTTTAGAGGCGTTCATGTTACAGCAATCTAATGACCACGAGATTGGTTGATGACATTCGACTATACGATACAACACTCGCCATATTCCAATTGTCATAGTGTCCACAGATCAATCAACGTTAGACACAGAACCCTACACGCCGGCGAGTAAACTTTGGAAAAATATATAAGAAGCAGTGTACCCCTTGATCTCACAATTTGGCAAAGTTCAACCCGAGGACTTACATGTCCATGTCAAGAGATCGTGAACTGACAACAGATGAAGGTGACAACAGTCCACTTCAATGTTAATACGCTAACCGCTTCATTGGACAGTAAAATGTCTCCAATTAATATTAATATTTGAAGTACTAAGTACTACTAGTAGTCTAGTAGTACGTTGTAATAACGTATCCAATCCTAATTACAGTAGTGCAGTATTACTTGTATAATGGACATAGAAATAAATACTATGGCACCTCTGTCCGTAAACCATAACCCTACGCAGTAGTACTTGTAATAATTTGCATTTGCCGAATTAATCGAAGCTCTAATATATAGAATTAATAGAAGCTCTACAATAAATGTTCTCACCAACGATTTGAGGGGGCGCGGCGACTTGTTCGCGTTGATGTGCTGGAAGATCTGACAATCTCTAGTGAGTTCTAATAGACTAGTAGCTAGCTACTACATAATAGAACTTCATGTCAATATTCATAGAACCAACGTTCTACCGGTATACGTATACTACCGACGTACACCTAGGTTCAAATGGTGGTTCATTATTCACTTGATACCGTAGGCAATTCATTATGAGCATATAATGTATTGACTCTGTTGCATCAATTGATCGTGGTGGAGCACGAAAAAGGCGGGTTATTGACAGCGCTTCGTTTTGGCGTTCGTGGCTCCCCCTTGTGCTCGGGGTTACTGGTCGAGTTATTTGTATGTTGGTTGTATGGAGTGCGCAAGTCGAGCTTGAAGGCACTTGTTCATGTCAACAAAGGAAGCACCGAATGGCGTCAGAATCACTGCGGACCGCAGTTCTCGTCGACTGCCCTGCTGGGGGTATCCGGGCAGGCCTCGGGGGTCGTCATCCACGCGGTGCCAATGCTGAAATCGACGATTCCGGATACCATGACCATCGTCGTCGTCGAGCCGCCACGTCATCCCCCTCCATCCTCCTCGAGAACGACGACGATACCTTGTGGACGACGACGCAAAGAGACGTTCCAATCGGCAGACACTACAAACCCCCTTGTGTCGCGAGCAAATGAAACTCGCTCCTTTCTAAGAAGAGCGGGCCGCCTGCCGCTCCGAGATATAAACACCGAGCTCCCCTCAAATGTGCGGGAACTGTATGCACGTTCGTGCCACGACGGTGTGCGTGGAGTGCATCATCATGGCGTTCTGCGATGTCTCATGAAGGCACTATCATGTGATGGCGTCATTGGACAAGAGACAGGCGACCGGGTATTTGCGAACCCGTCCCAATTCTTTCTCACCAGCAGCATGATGTATCGCCAGAATAATGACAACGAGATCGCGCTGCCCATGCGGTTCAAGTGGCCACGTGGCGTTATTTATACCAACTTTGTCGATAATTAGTATGATTTGTCGACCACAATTGAAACTTTAGTATTTAGTTTTCAACATGCAATCCTTTATTCGCCGATAATGTCGTTGAGCGCATCTCGAAGAGCTAGGAGCATAGCCTCAGTATCGTGTTCATTGTCTATCGATGCATCTTCCAACATGCTTAGGGGGTGGTGTGAAGGGATAGCTTGGTGCAGCTGGGCCGCGTGTAGCATTGCCGTGACAGTGTCGTCATCGTTGCCTTGGGCCAACACCCCGTCCGCTTCGGAGAACAACACCCACTTCAGGTTGGTTGGCACGGCATTCTCGGCATTGTTGTCCAAGTACATGGCGCCTTGGTCTGCATGTTGACGACGAAATGATTGGCGAAACGATTTGAAGTTTTGGTATGCGCTGACGGTGGCAATCGTGGCAAGGACTAGCGTGAACTTCATGGCAAGTTGGAGACTGCGTGTGTGTACCCTGGCTTGTGGAAGTCGTCGAGGGTCAAACAAAAACGAACACTTCGAAAGAGCATGATGCCAAATGGACACGATTAGTTCGATTCGAATAGTACCCTTGCTCATGATTCGAGACTAAACTTATACAGTATGTATATTACGAAGGGTTGCAATTTATGGTCACGAGTTGTCGAGGGCGGTAAAAGTCGAATTTAATTAACGCTATAAACTTATGAAAGACATTCGTTCAATGAGATTGGCCAAGCAGGACGAGGCCGTCTACCGGTGGAGCAACCTCCACGAACGATCTTTGTATTCCGTGTGCAAGTAAGGTGAATAACCGAAGCAAAATGACAATCTTCAAATTGGAGGAGCCCCTCGTCGACAATCAGGTCGTCGCCCCTCTGAGCTAGTACCCCGTCGGAATCGGTGCAAGGAGCGCCGCGGGGGTCATGTGCCCAGGGGGGCGTGAACTGCTGGAGCTCGATCAGCTCGTACATAATACCACAATTCCCAAGCCACTGGACAAACGTTTCTCCAAGACAACCGCCGTCGCAACGGTATAACTTTTGATGGCATCTTGCTGTCCAAGTAAGTACCAGTCAAAGACTTGGGGGACCAGCATACAGTGTTCGTACGTTTAATCGGCTCGGGCGCCGTGGAATGACGAGACTTTAAGGCTTTTCTACCATCGACACTAACCCATTCAGTCCATGTAACCTGGCTATTGCTCAACGTGCTTAACACTGCTGCCGTTTCGTCAGCCGAGACTCAAACTCGTTGATCCTAATTTACTCTACAAGTGGATAGATAATTAGGAGTTACACGTGACTGCATCCACTAGAACAAAATAGGGTAATAAAAACAATGCATATTATTTGTGTACTCTGACGACCTCAACTCGTACAAGGGATTTACTGTTAGCATTATACTTCGAAGCATGTACTACGTAGTACACGCGGGGGTAGGACGAAGTCCCAGAAATTTAGCTTGAGTGAATCCCAGAAATTTAGCTTGAGTGAACGGTATTTTTCAGATAATTCTCAGGAGCGTCCAACAATGGCCGAATTTTATCACGATCCTGCAACTCGAGTATGGGACATTCCAAATCGTCCAGGCCACTTAAAACCGATGGCGTCTTATTCCACGGCGAAAAAATTGACTTCACTGGGAATCGAACCCAGGTCTCCTGCATACAGGCGCACTCCATTGCTCCACAACGTCGTGCTCTTGATTATGTTTCCATCGCGGCGATCGTTCTTGCCACCCGTTTACAGTATAACGTTACCTCTGTTTCATGAGCTGTAGAGTACCGGTAAAGTTGACCGACACCGCAGACGTGCATTATCGGTCGACGGTTGGTAGACATAACAGCTAACGTTAGGATAAACACGAGCACTGTGATATCATCAAAGTAGTATGATCCTCACCGTTGCCTCGATCGGCTTGTGTAGTCATGTCAGCTCCGTGTTTATACTGTTATTCAGTGGATTTGCTAGGAATTACTAGACGCCATGGGTTTTTTAAGTGACCTCGTCGTTTTACTCACTGTCAAGTGCTTTTTTAAAAGCACTTGACAGCACTTGACATTGGCTTTAAAAAAAGCCAATGAAATCAAGTTGGACGATTTAGACTAAAAACATGTCTCAAAGACCCGACTTGGACGATCGTGATAAATGCCGGCCATTATGGAAAATCTTGACATTTGTATCCCCTCTTAAGCAGTCTTGACATGTGCTCACGGTCAATTAATCATCTAATCCTCGTATTGCAATAATTGTGTAGGCAGACACTGTATACGTACAGAGTATCCGGATGTTGAACAACAGTTAAGTTTCCAAACACTGCGTTAAACCATAAAACGTGGCATTCCAAAGATTAGGCATGGGTAGTATATAGAAGTAAGTATGTAGAGGGCATCAGTACATCAGTATACCTACAGTACTAACAATAGTACTGTAGAAGAAAATAAAGTTGACATGTCGAACATTTCCACGTATTCTTCTAAATGAAGGTTGTACATTTGTCAAGCTCCCACTTCTACATGCATTTTCCAATTTGCCATGAAACTTGCGTTCGTTGTTGCACTTTGCGCCGCCAGCACTGCGTCCGCCGATCGCCAATGGTTGATCAACCATCACAAGCACGACACTGCTACTGCTCATTCGGCTGCTTCTCAATCTAGCCACCGCACGACGCACCCGTCGCCCGTGGCCCAACAACATCATTCGTCCACTCGAACCGAGCTACAAGATGGCATCGAAGCCTTCAACGGAGACAACAGTCCCCCGTTTCGCTCTGAGTTGACCGAGCCCGACTACGTCGACTCGCTTCTAGGATCTCTCGACGGCGGCATGCAAATCATCTCCAACGGACAATTGACGGATGCTGTGCAAAGCCACAGCAACCACGACGACCATCAGCTCCAGTGGGCAGTGTACTCTGAATCGGACGGTGTACTCGCGACGGGTCAAGACCCCGACACCCTCGACACCCTCCTCCTGGAGTCGGCCGACGAGGAAGAAGAAGATGACGTAAAGCCAATCGACCCCTGGCACGACACTGACGACAGTGTGTTCATGGGGACTGCCAAGCACCGAGGCAAAGGGCACACGAGGGGGGGGCTTATCAAGGCAGAACTTCTGGACGAAGGAAAGCACAAAGTGCACCGATATAACGAGCACCTTAACACGTTGTTGGAAGATGCCGGGCGCCGTCGCCGCCACTTTCGTCGCCACGACTCTCGCTCGTTGCTTCGCCAACTGCGTGATGCCATCAACGAGATTGTCGCCGACCAGAATTAACCAAGAAAGTAGTGGCTGTGTATTTTAAACTTGAACACAATTGTACATGCAATATACTTCAAGTAAGTGTGATGACGAATGATATGTGGCGGCATGGAAACCGCTGTACTGTAGTGACAGCAATAAGGCAATTCGTTGCAATACTGTAGAAGTACTGGTCCTTCCAGGGGCAAAAGGTGGAACGTTTCAGGGAAAACACCCAACCTGGAATTGCTTGATATCATACGTATACCGACTAGTACGGCCCTTCGCCTCAAAACCTTCAGCACAGTTAAGTTTGATTGCTTGGTCCATTACAGTAGCAATCTTGCACAATTCAGTGGAACTCTTCAGAGGCGTAATCATGAACTCGTCAAGATGAAACCGTTTTGAAACCGTTGGGCTCAAGACGGCCTTTTTCGAAGGGTTTGTGCATGTTATTGTACACGTCTCAGAAATGTTGTTGCGTCAAAGTCGAAGAAATGATATTCCAGGACAGTGAGGTTAACCTTCGGTCCGTCCTCAATCATGCTGTTCCAAATCGAACACGTACGTATAGCAGTCATAGAACTAGGTGAATTGCCAGTTTGTGATTTCCAAGCCCTCACAAACATCCGGTAATGCAGACCTTCGTCGCAGGCATCCTCTTGGCTAGTGTGGCTGTCCATGGCACTCAAGTTTACCAACCTGGCATCTTTATCTGCGATACGTGGAAGGCGTGGAAGTGTTTTGACGACCTCTTCACCCCCGTCCGGTGGAATGCGAACGGGTATGACGTCGAGTGCATGTCCGTGGATGGCATGACGTGTGTGACAACGCTGACGGTGAACGCGTGCTTGCAACTGAAAGCGCAACCGCCCACGGTGACCAAACCCATCGTGTGTCCATCCAATGTCGCAGCTGCAGAGGCAAGCGTTGTAGCGTGGTGCAAAACAGCCAAAGACCGGCTTAAGTACTTGGACCAAGTAACGAGCGAGTATCAGCCACGCTCCACCACGTTGTCCCCAACCACTGCACCCTCGTCACCTCCACGCGGCACTACCGCCACACCGTCGTCTTCTGCCACACCTGCGACCACTCCACCTTCTTCGGGCGCCCCAACCACGACGAAACCAGTCACATCGAACACAACGCCCAAGCCAACTTTGCCGTCTACCCCGCCCACGACGACCAACAAAACCCCAACCACCCAAAGCCCCGCAACGACCAAACCCAGTACGCCAGGTCCATATGTTGACCCTTCGAAACCATTCGCCTCGACTCTTGTCCCTACTACCCACAAGCCAACAAAACCGGTACATCCGACGTTTGGGCCATTCCCAAATACCGCCACACCTACCACCACGAAGGCTACGTCTGCCACACCTGCGCCTGCTACGACTAAACCGACCACGTCATCGCTTGCACCTACTACGACCAAATCTGTATCGTCAACTCCTGCACCTGCCACCACTAAGCCTACGTCGTCAACTCCATCACCCAGCACTACCCAGCCATCTTCGACTACCCACAAGCCAACAAAACCAGTACAGCCAACGTTCACACCACCTACCACCACGAAGCCTACGTCTGCCACACCTGCGCCTGCTACGACTAAACCGACCACGTCATCGCTTGCACCTACTACGACCAAATCTGTATCGTCAACTCCTGCACCTGCCACCACTAAGCCTACGTCGTCAACTCCATCACCCAGCACTACCCAGCCATCTTCGACTACCCACAAGCCAACAAAACCAGTACAGCCAACGTTCACACCACCTACCACCACGAAGCCTACGTCTGCCACACCTGCGCCTGCTACGACTAAACCGACCACGTCA
>NW_009798331.1:208223-209439 GCF_000520075.1 Aphanomyces astaci | reverse complement strand
GACTAAACCGACCACGTCATCGCTTGCACCTACTACGACCAAATCTGTATCGTCAACTCCTGCACCTGCCACCACTAAGCCTACGTCGTCAACTCCATCACCCAGCACTACCCAGCCATCCTCGACTACCCACAAGCCAACAAAACCAGTACAGCCAACGTTCACACCACCTACCACCACGAAGCCTACGTCTGCCACACCTGCGCCTGCTACGACTAAACCGACCACGTCATCGCTTGCACCTACTACGACCAAATCTGTATCGTCAACTCCTGCACCTGCCACCACTAAGCCTACGTCGTCAACTCCATCACCCAGCACTACCCAGCCATCTTCGACTACCCACAAGCCAACAAAACCAGTACAGCCAACGTTCACACCACCTACCACCACGAAGCCTACGTCTGCCACACCTGCGCCTGCTACGACTAAACCGACCACGTCATCGCTTGCACCTACTACGACCAAATCTGCATCCTCAACTCCCGCACCTGCCACCACTAAGCCTACGTCGTCAACTACATCACCCAGCACCACCCAGCCAATCTCCTCGTCCCCCAAGCCTCCCACCACCAAGCCAGTTGCCTCAACTCCTGCACCCAGTACTCCCAAACTTGGCACTACTACGGCAGCACCATACAACCCCTACACCACCATCAAGCCAGTTACTCCTGCACCTAGTACCACGTCCGCCCCTCTGTCGCAGTTAGCCACGTGCCGCTGCACTACCGGCGACTGCCCTGCCTCTGGCGTGTGCTCCAATTGTGCAGTTGCGTTGGGGTATGGCACTACCTCGTGCCTGGTTGGGTGGACAGAAGCCAACTGCCGCACACAACAAGCTGGACCAGTGTACACGTGGTGCGGCCCGTCGTCGGTGTAATCCCTTGTTTGCATATACATACAGACAGTACTACTACTGTGCATGTCCTTGATAATCAATTTTGTTTTCATGGTATTCCCAATGTTGTTCTCCACTACTACTTTAGATCATTCAAATCGCAATCGACCAATCAAAAATGGCGCTTCTATAATGCTTTGACTATGTACATATGTACTTTATAGTCTAGACAATGAGTACTATTATGTAGTAATACATACAGTGCTTTAATCCACACAATGAGTAGTAGTACCCAAAACGACCAGTTTGTGCCGATAGGTGTGCTATATATATATATATATATATGGTCATGAACAGAAGGATGACGCAAATACATAG
>NW_009798331.1:162017-207827 GCF_000520075.1 Aphanomyces astaci | reverse complement strand
GGTCATGAACAGAAGGATGACGCAAATACATAGCAACTTGCATACGAACGTGGCTTGGATTTTATATGTTGCTCCTACTCGCGTTATAAGTTGTTGCGCGGGTTGCTTGGACATTTATTCGACAACAAGTGCGCTTTCCATCCTCGTTTGCGCGGTCCAATGTCGTCATGGCATAGCGGGCATCTACACTCATCCAACCACCACATATTAAAAATAACCATATTCTATTTCATCCAAACATCAACGCTCCTTTTGCACTATATATATATATAACAATCAAACACCATGGTAATATTCATATATTCCTTCACACAATCTCCGTACCGGTTGCCTTGGGCCGGGGAGGGCATGGGGTCGCAGTCGTTCATATTAGTGTGTTTGTCGTAAAATTTCGCCGTGATCGCTTCGCCACACCGACGGCATTCCTTGTGGTTGTGCTATACAACCCCAACAAAACCACCCGCTTGAACCAAACACATTCCAACGTGTTGATTTCAAAGTACGTACCTTTTGCTCACACTCGACGAGTAAATGTTCGTTGAGGGTACTGATTTCAATCACTTGGCTGCACATTTGGCACTGCGTGAGCATGGGGCATTCCGCCCAGAAGTGCTGGTCCAGCCGGTCGCTGTCGAACGTGTCATCTTGGCGGTCGCAGAATGGACACGTAAACTCGGCCACGGACGCGTCCGAGTCGTCCGAGTCGTCATTGGCATGCTGGTGGACATGGCGCGGTTGTTGTCGGGGGGGTGGGTTGGTTTTTTTGTCCTTTTTGACGGACGGAGGCTTCACCTCGGGGGTTTCAAACGCCGCTTGGTACTCTTCCAGTTGTTTGGGCCGCAATGTTTTCAAAAACGGATCGATCTCGGGACCCACAATCTGCATGGAATTGTGATATATAATTAGAATCATAATAATAATTAAATGTGAAATGGTTTAGAACCTCATACAGACTCAACAGTAAATCGACGGCATGGACTAACTGTGTGGTATTTGTATTCAAGCACGTATGGATTTCGCCCAAACTTGCCAATGTTGGGGGATTGTTGAAATCACCACGAAATTCGAGAAAAGAAGTATGATTGGATAAAAAGAATGATCGTTGCAATATGATTGGCTAAAACGAATGGATATTCACAAAGATATCTCTTACACTTAGATATATATCACATATAATATATTTCACAGGTCCGGCGATTGTTGGGCTGTCGTTCATTTCAACCAACTGTCGGGGGAAATTATGAGTAGAAAACACACAATATCGGAGTGGACAGAACAGATCAAACTACTTCACATACATCGGCACATGAACAAAATTTGTACGAAATAAATATCAAAATCGCACGGCGTACTTGATACATGGACACTGAAATGGCTTTGGCCAAGTCGCGAATGTCTTTGCTTTGATGGGCAAACGCCGCGTTTTCTTCGAGAAACCCCATCACGGTCTATGTACGTTGTTCATCAAATCATAATATTACTGTATAGAACATTCAAAAAATATATAGTACCTCGAGCGTAAAATCGGGACCGAGCCCGAACTGCGTCAGCAAGGCTTTTACAACGCCCAACCGTCCTTGGAGTGACTTGAGGGGTAGCGCCTTCTTGGACGCCCGTCGAAACACATGCGACGCGACGACTGGGGCTCCCACCAAGTCAGACCCAGCCAACTAGTACGAGACAAACCAAACATATTTGTACTTGTATTGTCAAGTCGATGTATATTCGAAATTGGAGTGGGGTGGGTGTTCAATCGAATGAGCAGAATAAACAAATCGGCAGACAATCGAAAATCGACCAATCAAAAACCACAACACGAATCAAGTGGGTAATCAAATCCCCAAATCAACATCGAATTAGTGTGAGTGACTTCAATTAGTGTGAAACTGCACGATTTTTTTTACACACAAAAGTCAATACCAAAAATCGATAGATTTGTGGCGAATCAGCACACAAAAGGCAACCAAATTTTGGGTAAAAGGATAACATTATAGTTGGTTTTGGAGAGGATTGATTGGTGGGAAGCAAATGGTGCTATGCAATGTATGTCTTTGTTACCTGGAGCAACACCGACGTAACTTCATCTCGGATTTTCACGAGCGACTCGCCCAGCTTGTTGACGAGTTGGATCAGCGGATTGTTCAACTACCATCGAAAAAAAGTTATTGGTCCGCACGCATATTTTTGGTAGGGGAGGGCTCAATCGAAATGCACCGCCTCCAATCGGCTGACTAAATATATCGATCGACCAAGAATCAAAACCCACAACAAAGAATGATATATGTATGACCAAACCAAAATAATCTTTCTAACCATTCAACAGAATGATCCAATTAGTGACTTTTTATAACGTGACACTGGAGGAGTTGTTTACGTACAAAATACAATACAAAAATCGATCCATGGAGTTGGTGAATCAGCAATAAAACATTTTTGGCGGAAAGGACAATGTTAGTTATTCTATCGTGTTATCATTTGAGAGAGAGTGATATCAACTCTCACGGATAATCTTTGGGAATCGTACAAACCGATACGTTGAATTTAAAATATATGACGACGAATATCAATTATTTTTAAATCATCGCTTGTGACGATACACACAATATGAAAGAAACATGGGATACAGGCTTGCACCTGCCTCCCACACCCCCAAATACCACATCATGTATAACTAGTCCAAAATACCCAACCAGAACCCTTCACTTTTTTCATTCTGAACTACTGTATATATATATATATATATCTACCACTTGGACGACAGCGTCTCGGTCCAACGTCGCATGGGTTTCTGCAAACTGTAGCATGCCGTGGCAAAGCGCCACCGCCGACAACGCCACTTGCGCGATGCGGTCGCTCACGCCGCTCTGAACCATCGTGGACGCCACCGAGAGCACGACGAGGGGGTCGTGGGGGTCGGTGAACGCGGGATCAGTCAGGTCCAGCGCCACTTTTCGGATCGCAGCGTCGCGGTGGTTCCACACGTTGCTGTAGAAACACGTGGTCAAGTACTCGCCAATCAAAGACACCATCTCGGCGCTTTCGGTGAGCAACGAGTCCGGCAAGGCTTCGGGGTCGGCCAGGTCGGCGCAGTCTGGCAGCCCTACATGAGACCATCGTATTGTCAAGTCGATGATTCGAACGAGGAACGTTGGGGATGAGAAAGCAGTTGCAGACCATCGCTATCCCACCAAACCAAAAATGAAAGAGCAACTTTTGATGACGACACTGTGCACCAATCAACACAACATAGTCACACAAAATACACATGTGCCCACCATATACCATAGTTTCCTTGGATGCATGTATCACTCGAAATTGCAATTGCAAATACATATATATATATACTATATTTTGGATTCGGTACAAATTTCGAGCCGAATTCCGCCGCCGACTCGAATCACGAATCGAATACGCTAGTGGGTAATTCCACAGAGATTTTGATTGGCTGTTTAGGACACGTATATTCAGCCAATCAGAATTTCTAGCGTGATTCAATAGAAATAACCACGCGAATGTCGTTAGTTTATTGTAGCGAATTCACAATATATTTATATGTTTCTATATCGATGCCGAATTTAAACACAGGAAACGCAAACTGCATGTATGTAAACATATCGACACTCATCGTATCCAGCAACCCCGTGTAACTTAATAGGGAGTAGTTGGACAATAAGACAGAACAATCCCAATGCAAAAGTACCTTGGAAGTGCGGGTTGCCGCCGCCGCCGCTAGTGGCAGCGTTTTCTACGGGGGCTTTGGGTTTGGTTCGAAGAGGCGCGTCGTTCAGGTCGTCGTCGGGGGGGGGGGAGAAGGCGGCGCTACTTCGCGGCTGCTGTTTGAGCGGCGGCGGGGGTCTGGACGCTGCTGCCAACGGTCGTTCAGTTTCGTCCTCATACGATTGTTGGAGTTGCTCGGCGGGTTGCTGCGTGCGTTGCTTGGATACGGACGGAATCGCAGGCGGCGGAGTCGAATTGTACGTCGAGGTTGTCATTTGAGGTGGCGGCGGGTGGCTGCTGCTTCGATTGTTGGCAGGAAATCCACCGTCATTTCCATAGCTTTCAGATCGCCCTGTCGGCGGCGTCGTGGACATGCCGATGGACGCCTCCAGCTCCATGATCTCGTCCTTGATGCGTTTCGCAGCGTCGTAGTCTTCGTTGGCGACTGCCTCTCGCTTGGCTCCTTCCAGTCGGGCCAGTTGCAACCCAATGTTCATCAGTTGCTGTTCCAACACTTTCAATCGTTTCGCCTGATATCGGCACAACATTGTCAATATGTTTTATATTTCAAAGTAGGACGAATAATATATATATATATATATATATATATATGGCAAACCTGGTCGTAGTCCTCCATGGCGACTGCTTTTTCCTTGGCCACGTGAATTTCGCGGATTTTCGCCGCGGTTTTCGCGTCAAATCGAAGGTCTGCCGTGTCGTCGGCAGCGGGGGAAGGCGGCTTGAGCGGCAACAACGACGCCTTTGTAGGTGTGATGCTAGCTGACGCACGCATCGGTTTACTAGGCGTCGACGCTCCGAGCTCCATTTCGTCGGTGCTCGATGATGGACCAGTCTCTTCTTCGACCTCGCCGTTGAGGTTGATGGCAACGATACCCACTTGACTGTACACATTCTTGTCGTTGATATAGCATTGATGCAGCTTGAACTTGACAAATCGTGCAGTCGAGTTGATATGGACGGTCTTGAGTTCGCGCGCAGTGTATTGACTCTCCTTGTTCGACTTCAAGCTCAAGAACCCGAGACGGTTGTATGTGGCATTGTCCAAGGACAAGTACAGTTCGACCTTGGTCGCAATGTGGCTTTGGTGGGACAACACTTGGATCTGCGTCAGCCGACATGCCCCTTCCAGCTCCAGCACCAGTTCTTGCGGGTACTCGCAGTTCCTTCCATCGTCGTGAGATCCTACATCCTCTGCATGGGTACGTACCTTGGTGTCATGTACCCTGTCCCTGTGCTGTCATGCTCGTTCAGAAGTGCGGCTGGACCCGCGGGGTCTTCACCGGTACATGCAACGACTTGGAACCTCAGTTTCCGCATCCTCACCAAATCCTTCCACGTCTGATTTTGAGCGGCGCGACCTTCGATTATCCGGATGGGGTGTCATCCGAATATCCGGATACGGGAATAAACGCGCGAAGATATCGGCAGTTTACCAGTTGACATCTTCCAAAGTTATTTGGCACTTTTTTTGGTCATCCTTGGTTTAATGCTGCATATATGACACTGTGAATGCGTGAACTGTTCGATCAATATGTTATTATGTACTATGTACTTAACAACTTCGGAAATCACTGTGTCATTTACTCACTCCTTCAACGATTATTTATGTATTACAATGCATAAATCACGATAGTAACATGTCATCTGAGAACGAAGTCTCAAAAACGGATGGCCCTCTAAGTACTTAAATGTATACCCTACCTCAACACACACAATACGTCGCGAAATAAGCAAAAGCAATCAGTCATGTGGCGCGAAACCACACCACAGAGGCCAATATTGACACACATCATGCCCAAATTTTAGCTCTCTCGATCAAAGTGCCATTGGCCACACCGTTGACTACACGCGAGACCAAGCGCTTTTCCCACATCCCGCGCGACAATGATCAGAACCACCACGACTCTCCCATCCTTGATGCGCCCTAGGCCCACGTGTAGTAAGTACTTACACAAACAATGTCACCAACTTTTCTCAGACCGAGTTCAACCTGCTTTAGGCTGATATCCAAGCGTACGTCCACCAGCACTAGAATGTTGGATCCGGACGCAAGTGCGAAGTGTCGGGACGTGACATGCTTTTTATGGCGTTGACGTCCATGAAGAATTGCGGTTCGTGGCATTATGTCGTTGCCACAGTGTTCAAGGAGCAGGCCCCCATATTTTCGAAACGGGTGATGACTACATTTCTTAACATCCATCCACCCGTGTTTCAAGACGAAGTTATATCGACAACGTGGTGCGAAATGGACAATGCAACAGTTGGAGTGGAAAAGATCATTTTCGAGCTAATGATGGATTAATCCGAGCGAGGCCTCCGAATGGAGCAATTTCGAGTTAACACAAAATTGAGCGAGCCCACAGAATGGAACAATTTCGTGTTAACTCGAAATTGTGCTTCATTCTGAGGCCTCGTTCGGAATAATCCATCGTTAGCTCGAAAATTATCTTTTAGTTGGACCACTGAGGCACTTTCGTGGTACTGAGTGTTTTGGATGTTCAGCTAAATCCATCTACATTTCAAAGATTTTATATACTATAGCGCTATGCTGATAGTGCGGTCTAACAAGATCCATTCAAATCAGATCTGATGGGCTACTACTATGAGCGGCGATATGATCGCAAATTTTGAATTCCGTGAAGATTTGAATATTCATGAATCTTCATGAACGTTTGCTAGTATGTTGCTACTGTATGGTGCACGTCATCTAAAACCTTCCACTGGCCAAATCGAAGAGTCGAGCGGCAACCCCTATGGCCAAATATCCATGCGCCCATGTAAAATACCGCTAGGTTAAATATCTATTTCTGGACCAAATCATCACCAAATTTGAATCTGAGACGCAGAATTTCTTCACCACATTGAGATCTGTCGATTCTTCGTCTCAATTTGCTGAAATTTTGAATAATGAATATGAAATAGAAGTCAGAAAATTTTGTGAAAAGTTGGTGATGACGTACACTATAGTATATATTAATACTCTTAATAGTAGTTGATACTACTGTAGATATTTTTTATCCGTATACTTCGGATAACCGATTGGCGGCGACAAATACTAATTCCTCATCCGACATGGCAACTACAGTACCAAGCACAGCACAAGGGTTTCTTCACACGAATGGATTTATTCGTAGAATGTCATTTGAATACCATTTTCCCCTCATCTCCCAGGTGGCACTGGCATTCCGAACGATGTTGCCATTTCGATTTGTTCTATAGAAAGCAGATTGACGTGTCTGGCAAAAAGCACCAATATTTTCACACAAAATGGAGTTTTCATCGTTATTCAATACTTCGAAGTAGTAATTACTGATTGAGATATTCGTCCCCACGAAATTCCATTTTATCCGCCAACTGTTACCAGTCGCTTATGGCAGTTTCATGCGTATTATCAAATATATAAGGAGCCAATCCTTCGAACAATCATGACCTCTCATTTTCATTGCACGATTTTGGGAATGGTTAATTATTTCTAGGTTGTTTCAACCCAGCATTTAATACCCTCTAATTTTATTGCCTCGTGAGTCCTTGATGCGAATATTATTTAGTAAACGCCTTGTTATTGGCTAGAATAGTATCATATTTCGAAGTAATGTGGCCAATGGAATGACAGAATTCGTCAAGCACAAGAACAGTTTGTTTGCGTGGGTGTACTGGACGACATGGACGGACATGATGCAGCAGCCCCAACGACTCGAAAGACACGGCAAGGAACCAAACTGCAAGGAACTTCATCAGCACCAGCATCATTCTCGTCCACTGCCAGTTTGCTTCAATTTGTCCGTGACGAACAACAAGTCCGGCTCGTTCACTCTCGCCAGCTTGTCCACGATGCCGCCGTTCGTGCCGTGTACCGCCGCGTTCGGTCCGACTTGATTTCGTTGTCGTCGACAACACCGCCGCCGCCTTCATCCATCCGACCACCCCCTTTGTCTGCGTCCCCTGCCCCTCCAACCTGGTGGCCCGTGGCAGCATTGACTCCGTTTGATACGTTTGAGCTTCAGCGCGACGTGCTGTGGTGCTGGGACTGTTTGTATCAATTCGCCGACGTGTTGCGCTTTCGGTCGGTCGTGCCGTTGTCTGTGTTTTGCCATGCGATGACGTTGAGTGACCAATCGGCCCCCCAAGGGGACTCTGTCGCAGACGAGACAAGCCATGGCCGCCTCCTCGCGACCCTGCACATGTTGCTGCTGGACGTGCTACTCGACGAATTCACGCCGTACTTGCAGCTGACTGTGGCCGAGTACAAAGCGGCGCGTCCTTTGAACTTGGTAACGTGGCCTGAAGTCGCGCGGCAGATGTTTATGATCGCATGGGATGTGGACAAGGGCGACGTCGTCGATGGGCACGCGATCAAGCTGCTCAAGGGCGTGAAAACGTCGGTCGAGTCCATGGTTGGCCCTTGGCGGGATACATTGACGATGAAAGGCGAGTCAATTTTGTCCAATTCAAATGAAAAAACTCCCGGCAAACCAAGTGAGCAGTTGCCACCGACTCAAGAACTGCATGGCGTGGGGGTGATTATATCAGACCAAGTCGACAGCAGCAGTTGGCAGCGCCTCGGCCTTGTCTTGGGCATGACAAAGGAAGATCGATACACGGTGCTAGATGTTCATAAAGATGCCCATCCTGCGATCAAAACCTACGTGGCAGCCGGAGACGTCCTCCGATGTGTGAATGGCGTCGATGTATGTGGAAAAAGATACACATATACAGGGAAAATCCCTGTGGAAACAACGAAATATGTATATGATATATATATATACGTGATAGGTCGGACGTCTCGACCATGAAGCATTCCTCGCATTGGAACCACTGGCGAGTCCAGTAGGACTTATATTTAGCCGAGGACATGGCGATTTCGTAGCCAGCCATGTGAAACCCAAACCTCCCGCGTTGCTGCCGCCATTGGCGCGATGTGCCAACGTGCTGAAAATCCTGCGAGGTAGATATATATATATACCTTGTTACTGGTCATGTATGATTTGTGTGTCCTGCTTTATCATTTGGTTGACTTTTGTGCATATTCGCCAAATCTATCGACTGATTCTTTGACCTGTATCACACTAATTCCAGTCACACACTAATTTGGTGTTGACTGGGTTCAAGAGTGGATTGGATTGGCCACTTGATTCGTGATCTGGGTTTTGATTGGTCGATCGATTGTCTGCCTTTGATTTGATGCTAATCATTCGATTGAGACCCCCACTCCTGATTTGTTTTTATAGTATACCTGATATATTTGGATGTATATATATTTGTCTCTGTAAGATGATGTTTGTGGTTTGGTTGTGATGTAGATCGAATCAAGTCATCACACGAATTGAAATTACACTTGAATATGACGTTCATGAGGATGGTTTCGTGCAATCTGATTGGCTCAATTCTCTTGCCGAGTATTCTTCTTCTGTCCATTTGTGTGGTTGTTCATGTCGATACATATTCATTCATTCTACCCATGCCGCTCCAATTTAGAAAATGCACACATAAAAACTACCATCTCCCCAAATATATATATTGTCCATTTACTTAAAATCTGGACATTTGTGCGCTGATTCGCAAAATCTATCGATCGCACGAATTCAATGTTGAATTGGTATAATTTGATTGGCTACTTGATTCATGTTGTGGGTTTTGATTGGTCGAATATCATCGATATGGTATCTGTCGATTTGGTGATTCTGCTTGCTCCTTTGATGGAGCCTCCCGCACTCATTTCAAATCGACTTGACAATATATATATTATCTCTAGGGAAAGACGCAGCCGTGCCGTTCAATTTCCCCGTCGACGCCGACATGTACCCCGACTATTACACGCTGATTCCAGAACCGATGGACTTGAGCACAGTTGAAGACAAGTTACTTGGAGACGAGTACGACGCCGTCGATGGGTTCGTGGACGATGTGCACTTGATTTGGAAAAACTGCTTTGCCTACAACGGCCACGCGGCGCCAATCGCGGCAATGGCGCGCAAGTTGTCGGCTACATTTGATCGACTCGTGCGCGAGTACATTCGAGACGACGCATCGCCCAAGCACCAATCTGTGACACTGTTTGCGAACGAGGACGCGTGTCGCATATGCCACCACGCCCAGCTGTGCACGGACCGCCTTTTGTTATGTGATCGATGTGATGGCACGTTCCATACACTGTGCTTGCGGCCGCCGCTGTCGGATATTCCCGTCGGAGAATGGTACTGTCCAACTTGTAAGCCGAAAGTGGCCGTGGAAAGAACCAATGGACGGTGGCATCATCTCGATGGAGAAGAGATGATTGGCCAAGAAGAAGATGAAGATGAAGACGAAGACGACAGCAAAGGCATCCCGTACCTTATTCGGCTATTGTCGAAAGAAAGTTATATGGAACTGGTCCGTTGCCTGATTGATATATATATATATACCGTGTTATAGAAATGTATTAATATTTATATATACCGTGTTATAGAAATGAATTATTATTTATATATACCGTGTTATAGAAACGTATCATTATATATATATACCGTGTTATAGAATTGTATTATATATATATATTTATATACCGTGTTATAGAAATGTATTATTATATGGACTGCAGTTTGCTGTTTTTGTTTTAATCGGGTCTGACGTTGGAGTACCCAAAAGGTTGGACTTTTGAGCTGCCGACGGACTTTGGTGTCAATGCTAACGTTCGATTGACTTTTGTACGACGGTGTGAATTTGTATGTCAAGAAAAGTACTGTGGGGAAGCCAATCTCACACTAATTCAAGTCATACAGTAATTCGACGTTGACGATTTACTTTAATCTGATTGGCTCCATTCGTTTCTGCCGATGCTGGTGCACATTAATGTATATTTGTATCCAACTGAAGTTTGGATATTTGCCAGCTGATGTTTGAGAATCGCCTTGAGTTGAGATTTGAAGCTTATTCAAGTTATGGCATATTTCCTCTGTTCCAGGTTACTGGTGCCATTTCGAATTTTAGTTTGTTCCAAGTTAGTGGTGACATTTGTTTTTGATTGGCTAATTCGATAGTTTTTGTTCATTTACCGACTTTTCATTGGTGAGAAAGCTTCAAAAACACTCAATTTCGGCAAAATTGTATTTCAATTTCCAATCAATGAAGATATCACATGCCAAATTTGAGTAAGAATTGGCTTTTGGGGGACAGTTCAAAGTCAAATGGCACCAGTAACCTGGAACAGAGGAAGTACATATTTGAAGATGCACATTTGGACTGGGCCATACTATACTACTCGATGATTGGTTGAAATGTTCCTGTTCGTGCACTTTGATTGGCTAGGACATGCTCAAATACATTTGTGCTATACAATACCTGTGATAGCCACTATTTGTTGACTGACATTCGCATGTAAAGTGTGCCCGTTTCTATTGGCTCTTCGATTAGTTTAGGAAGTACAATGCATGATTGATATGTTTGTGTGTAGGCGGTGGCAGAGCGGGTGGCCGTGTTCAAAGGACTGTGTGAACTGGTGCAAAAATGCTCCAGCGTACAACGGTATATATACTCCAAAGTCCTTATACATCTATATATATATATAAATTTATCTATATAAATAAATATATATAAATGTATCTATCTATATAACATAAACCATTGCAGGGTGGTGCATTTGTTGGAAGATTTGGCCGAAGACGAGCGCGCCGAGTTGGGATGTTCGTATGCCGAGGTCGTTCGCGAGTGGGAACGTTTTGGGTACACTGACGACTCGAACGAAACGGCGGCAGATGTCACTAAACCGAGGGACTCGATCACACTCGACGGCGTCGCCCGCCCGCTCACCGACGCCCTCTTGGTACATTTGAAAGAAAAGTGCTTGGCCGAACTCGAAGATCGCGCGCCTCCGCCTCCATTCTTCTTGGACGATAGCCCGCTTGGACAAGAGCAGACAAAGTTGCTGCCTTCTGTACCCGAAATACCGTTAGAACTTCCAGACAACAGCCCTATTACGATGGGCAGTAGTGGTGGACAACAAGGCGACGACGTTATAGCTGAAAAAACGCAAGCCACAGCCACCACTCCTCGTTTTCAAGACGACAATCAAGCCACAACAACATCCAACAATAGTGACATTGAAGATAGTGACAGTGATGATATCGAAGCGTCGGTACTGGAAACATTTGGGGACATTCAACTGGCGACGCGGGTATCGTCCTCCTCTCACGCGAGCCCTAGACCACCATCGCCGACGTCATCCTCCATGTGCTATTGCTGTCACTTGACCGACACCGACCATGCATTGGGCGACGTTGTACCGGGAATGCTGGCTCCCGTGACCCGTCAAATCGGATGCGATCTGAGAATTCCACCGGCCATCGCCCAACAAGTGACATCGCTTTGCACGTGGACGTCGCCTCTGTCGGCGCCATTTGAGTTCGATGTGGACGAACATGGGCAGCTGGTCGTGGGCCAATCAGTGGCTGACACGTGTCTGCTGAACCAAGGCGACGTCGTGCTCGCGTTGAACTCGACTGTAGTGTTGGAGACACAACAAGAGGACTTCGATGATCCGGCCACATTTGTCAGCTATGCCGACACGTTCATGGCGTCGCTGCCCCGTCCACTGATCGTGCTTACGGCCAACCCCACGGCGACTGTCGACTCGCGCCAGTTTCACACGTTTCAACTGCCATCATCGGAAAACGAAGAAGAAGAAGCTGTCAAGTGTCCACATGTGTCGATGGTTTCCGATACGCTGTGCCAGGTCATGTACCCTGCGACAGGGTTTGCAGCCGTCACCGGGTATATCTACCCGTACGACATTATCCACGCCATCAACGGTATACGGATTACAAGTGTGGATCAAGTACATGCGTTGTGGCAACCCCGGGCACTTGTGTGTATCTTTCGGCATCCGCTAGACCGCGGGGAAGAATATGCGACACGGTTGCTTTCAAACGGCGCGCCGTCGGACGTTCGAGCGTCGGTCTGGCGTCCCAAGTCGTATGCGATGACGTTTCACGACGGGCCGTTGGGACTGGCCCTGGAACTGGACGCCCATCTCGTGGTCGTGCGGTCCTTAACGGCTGTGAGCCAAGCAACCCACACGGTCCAGTCAGGTGACATTATCTTGGCCATCAACGAGACCCCCGTTGGGCGATTGAACGACCTCACCGAGTTTACCGACACGGTGCGGTCGCTGTCCCGACCCGTGTCGTTTCGATTTTACCGCCCCTCCCTCCCTTTAACGACATCCTCAACAACGACCAAGAACGCGATCCGTGTGACAGTGGGAGATATCCTTGTGGCTGCGACGTGGCTCGAATGCGACAAGGGTCTGGTGGTCTTATCGTGTTCCTCTTCTCGTGTGTTTCAAGTGGGCGACACACTCACGCATATAAACGGTGTCGCAGTTGTGGGCATGACAAGGGCGTGGCTGCACGACACGCTTGGCGTACTGCCATTGTACGACCAACTGCTCGTGGTTGTACGACCTCCGCCCGTGCCAGATGTCCCCGTTCAGGTCCATCCGCAATGCGCTGCGACGTGGAACCAAGCCATGATCCGAGGCACGGCGTTGAGACAGAAATGGACGGCTGCGACAGCGTTGGAAACGTTCTTAAAGTCGGTGGCGCCGCGCACGTGGCCAGTGGGACCGTATCTCAAGTTTCCTGGCGATCCCAATGTACTGTACAAGCACGAAAACAAGACGTGGTTTGCCACCACACAGGTATATATATATATATATATATATCGTGGACCAACGTTCTTGTGTTTCCATATGTCTATTTATCCCCATGTACTAAATATGACCTTTTACTATTCATGTGTATCTTCTACAGTATATATATATATATTGTCCTTTTGCCCAAAGTTTCGACTTTTGTGCTGATTCGCCAAATCTATCGATCGATTCTTTGTCCTGACTTTTGTACGTAAAAAGGTCCTGTTTCACACTAATTTAAGTCACACATTACTTCGATGTTAAATTGGTCATAGAGTGGGTTTAATTGGCTACTTGATTCGTGATCTGGTTGTGATTGGTCAATGGATTGTCTGCCTATTTGGTTAGTCTGGCCATTCGATTGAGCACCCCACTCCAATTTCGAATCGGCTTGACAATATATATATTGTATTCATGAGTGTCTTCCATGTACTTATACAAGATATATATATATATATATATATATTGTCACGTGGTTTTTCAGCACACATGTATATATTTTATATATATGTTTATGTATGTATCTGTTGGACAAACGCCCTTTTGTTTTCCATATGTCTATTTGTCCAAGGAACATGATCTGATACTATCCATCTATCCACCATGTATGTCTTCAATATATATTGTGGATTCGATACGAATTTCCAAACCCCGTTGAATCGAATCTCGCTGCCGAATCGAATCACGAATCGACGCCATTGGCTAATCCAATTTTGAGTGGATTTGATTGGCTCTTACAGAAAGGACAAGTATATTCTACCAATCAGAACTCCAGCGTGATTCAATATTGATCAGACAAACCACGCGAATTTTGGAAGTTTATGGAAAATTCACAATATATATATAGTATCTGTTCAGCCATAGCAGAAATCCGGATACTTATCCGTATATTATCCGGACACTCGGGGTTTCGGGGTTTCTGATTTTGGATGTTTGTGCGGACTCTCGATTGATGTTTTGTACTGCAATATCCTGTGGTAATTAAAGTCCTACACGAATTGATATGATGATTGGCTCCATCATTCGTCTGCACATTATTCTATAGTGTTGTTACCCCAGCTTAGAAGATGATATCCACGCAATAACCTATATATGATCCATGTAAACCAACCTTCGTTCCCATAGATCGCAGCGGTGGTGGCATCAGAAGAGTCGGATGCGGTGGCGACTGCCTTGCATTTCGCCTTTCAATCTCGACCGCCGACTCCGTCTTTAGGTCCATTTTCGATGCGGCCTCACTTCACTGTGACCCCGTCCAACCAGCACGAATCGTTTGTCATGTTACACGGTCGGCAGTACTTCCTGGGCACATTTGCATCGGCATCGGACGCCCAAACTGCTTATGATCAGTGCCAACAACGCTACGACACGCGGCAGCTGCTCCTAGCACCGTACTCGACGACGACATTTCCGCGAGTTGCGCTGCCCAGTTTCAAAGCTGAGGACGTTCTCAAGCGATTGCATGTGCGACGAGGTCCGTCTTGTACTTCTTCCTCTCATCACCCGCTGTCGGCGGAAATGAAGTACTTGGTCCGGTACAACATCCGAGCCCATCGGCCAAAACCATCACCCCCTCCAACCCTCACAAGTAATAACGAGTTCGTCAACCACCAAGGTCAGCAGCTCCAGCAGCAGTACCACGGAGCCTCCACGAAGAAACGCCCCCTTCCAGACGCCGATACCGCCTCCTCCCCCTATCCGATTACAACGACTCGAACGACTTCAACCAACACATCGCTCGAAGCGCACTTTAAAAGCCTTCAAGAGCTGAAAACGTCGATCAAACAAGCCTGGGGCAGCGTCCAGACGAGTCAGAACGCGCAGAGCTGTGCGCACTTGAGCGATGCGCTCCAGTCGACACATCACACGCTCACGTACGTGGCCCAGCACTTGGCCAAACATCCGTTGGACGTGGCCACTCCACTGACGTTTGTCGGTGTCCATCATGCCAGTGTGCTGTGTCTGCTTACAAAATCCATGAGCGAGTCACTCGCCAAGACCAGTCAGATGACGCTCGCCGACTTGCAACTCATGCACATGTGTGGGGACAACCTGCTGTGGTCCATAGAAGCATGTGTGACACCGTCGCTGCACCATCAAGTGATGTCATACTGTGTGGAATTGGCTAGCAAGTTACCCACGATGCTGGCATCGGGGCTGCTTTCAGCACAGATTAAAGCGACTGCGTTGACCATGGACTCGTTTTTCAACTCGTCCAAGTACTTGGCCGAACCAGCGTCGTCGTCTGTATCATGTCGCCCGCTGTTTGCCATGCTAAACAACCACCACACAGCTACCGCGACGAACCACGACCATCATTCCCACCAACCCCACCAACACTCGGCAATCATTCAACCGCTGCCGCCATCGTTGACCCAAGAGCTGTGGAAACTGCATACATGTCAAGGTCAGTTTGACAAGATGCTGAAAAAACTCAAAATCCCTTGGCCCCCCCCCCAAGCAGCCCACCCACGAGCCCTTGCTGCTACTACTAGTACTACTAGTAACCCATCCAACCAATCGGTGGCGGCGTCTCCAACCAATCGGTCGTTGTCTAGCCAAGACTCCATTGTGAGTTTTGAAGCGGGGCCGCTGGGGATTATCATCCAGCAAGAAGACAACAATAACGTCATCACTGTGGCTTCGTTCGCCGCGGGCGACCAAGGCCAGGCACTTCGAAGTGGCAAGGTCGCGGTTGGCGATGTGATTGTAGCCGTGAATGGCGACCCCATCTC
Source organism: Aphanomyces astaci (assembly GCF_000520075.1). Classification (NCBI taxonomy): domain Eukaryota; phylum Oomycota; class Saprolegniomycetes; order Saprolegniales; family Verrucalvaceae; genus Aphanomyces; species Aphanomyces astaci. The sequence goes on along the minus strand of NW_009798331.1, from coordinate 191,687 downwards.
GACCATCGGCATTGCCGGGTTCAAGCGCGCCGTGTCCAGCGGTGTGCGGCCGCTGTTGATTACGTTTCGCCGCCGTCAGCACATTGTCCGAACAGCTTCCTCTAAACAACCACCCAAAGCCAAACAGCTGCCTCGAAAACGAGCCAAACCATCCCCACCACCACTGACTACGACTACTAATCGCCCATCCACGACAAAATCAGTCGCCCAGTTGCCCCCTCGACCACCTTTTACTAGTACTACTAGTCCATACACGAACAACAACCAACAAGGGACGGCCACGTCATCGCAGCATAATTTTGCCATCCAATCGAACGAGGCCATGGGATCCAACGCGACACTCGAGTACGTACGCCATATGAGGATATACTTATTGTTCATATCTAATGCACGCGTGGTTGGTTATATATTCATAGGTACTTTTCACGTGAATTATTGGTGGAGCCAACCACCCAACAAGAACCTCTGCCGTCGCACACGGTAGATGGGAATAATCCATTCAACGTCGTCCACCACCATACGACCAATATCGTACCGCAGCAGCACAACCAACAAGCGTCCGAGTACCAGTACCCTCAACCTCCATCGTCCGATCCAGCCTCGTCCATGTGGGCAGCCGCGCATGCCACAGCCAACGCGGCGCTGTACGCTAGCAACCCCATGTACTACAGCATGTACAACCACTCGATGCAGCCACCCACCACCACCCCTACCACCACCATGGACGGCGGCGGCAATGGCGGTGTTGTTGGGATGCTCATGCAAGACCAGTCGACTTCTATCGACTTGTTGATGCACCCGCCCTTGTATGTTGTTTCTACGACCCACGACGACCAAGAGCAACCACAACCCGACCTCCAGCAGTACTTTGACCCTCAATATTACACGCCCCCGTCTGCGTTTCGATCTGGCCCCGCTGGTGTGGCGTTTATTAGCCAAGTGGACGAGGAACCTCCCCTGACTGCATCCCCCGTTGGTCAAGACGCCACTCCAATCAACAGCAGCACCACCACCAGTGAACCCGACTTAACCACCACCACCCCCATCCCACCTGAACCAGTAGTGTCCTCCCCAGCATCCTTGGCTTCCACTCCCCCTGCATCGAATGCACTGCCGACCCCCTCGTCCTCGCCGCCCCAGGTATACTCTCTCTATGAATTGGACAACGAATATATGGTCCATTCATTGCGCCTTTCTCACCCACATTTGGACTTGTGTGAGTCATTTCGCCAAATCGCATTGCAGTCTATTTGATTGAATTTGACAAGCTTGTACAAACTATACAACGATTAGGATATATATATATTATATATATGGGTTTGCCCAAACATGCCGAGGGACTGGGCCGAGTCAAACGTTTGGATTGGCAGAAATATCGACCAGAATGTGATTTGATTGGCTTTGGCAGTTTTTGAATGAGCGCTCCAGTTTCGAATCGATTTGACAATATGGGTTCCTTTTACCCCAACTTTGAACATGTGTGCGCTGATTCGCCAACTCTATCGATCGAGTCTATGTACTGATTGTTATGTAAACAAATCGCCCCGTGTCACATGAATTCCATGTTTCATTGGTCGACGAGTGGATCATTTGATTGGCTACTTGATTCATGATCTGGTTTTTGATTGGTCGTGATTGATTTATTTACTCCAATATATTTCGAATCGAAAAAACTCCTAAATGCTGCTGCTAACTATAGCTGTTAAACACCCCCCAAAGCAAACCCAAACAGCAACCTCCTGCAGCAGTGGACAACTCTAGTAGTACCGTGAGATCCACCGGTCGGCGGTCGTCGCGTGTGAGTCGAAAGCCCGAGCCGCTCGTGTCTCACACGTCTGCGACACCGTCAGCAATGGCCGCCCCCACGCTGCACATTCCAGGGGCAGGAACACAAGGCGAGTTTGCCACCGACAGTTTGCCCGTTTCCAAAGCCACGACCTCGTCATCTCTTGCGTTTTCATTGGTGCAGGCGCAGCTACTGGCGATCGAGGCGGCGCTCCCCCGCGATGCATTTCGCCACAATAAGTGGACACCGGCTCTGCGCACGGGATGGGCCGACCTGATCGTCCACGCGACGTCGAGTCGGGCGTTGCTAGAGGCATTGCTTGTTCTCGAAGCCACGATTGAAAACGAATACTTGGATCCTGCATTCAAGGCCCAGTCGTCGCTCACGATCAAGATGCTTCTGCCCACGGCCACGATCGCGTCGGCCGCCATGCGACTGTACGCGCTGGACGACGCTCTGAGCTACGTTAAGTCTGTGAAACCACGCATGTCGTCGTCGAGCTATAAACGAAAACTCCAAGCTACGAACAGTAGCTCGGCGGGATCGATTGGAACCCGGCGGAGTACGAGTACTAGTACTACTAGTAGTACTAGCCCAGACGACGTGCCGCTGCTGCCACCCTGTCCTGGGCTCACCGATCCCGTGCTCAGCCGCCTTGCCATGCAAAAACTACGACTTGCCTTGACCAATACCCCCCCCCATGAACTGTGTCGCAGAGTACGTTGTGACAATGTGGTTGCTACATGTTTGTATTAGTATTGATTCGACTTGTACTGATGTTTCGCCAGCAACTGTTTTGGTTTGTACTGAAGTTTGTATGGAAAAAAGTTGTCATTTTGATTGGACTACTCATTTGAAGGCACACACGAATTAGATGTTTGTGGTTTATTCCTGCTATCTGATTGGCTAAAAATAAAGAAATATACACATATCATGACAACTTATGTAGACGCTGGGCGAGTTGGGCGGACTCACTCGGCTACCGTCGCTGATCCTCGAGCGCTGGTACAAGCAATGCTTGGCTTTGTTGCCTGCTACGTCATCATCTGCTACTACTAGTACTACTACTAGTACCGTGGCGCCCCCACCATTGAAAAAAGTCAAAGGCAGTCGCGGCGTAGGCCGACCACCCAAACAGATCGAGTACCGATTTGAGCCACAACAGCAGCAGTCGAGTATTTCCCCCGCCTTGTTAAAAGACCCGACGCTCAAAGATCGCTTTATCGCTGTATTGCAAACACTGCAAACCAAGGCGGCCGTGGCGGCGCCATTTTTGAAGCCCGTGGACCCCGACGAGTTTCCAACGTACCGCCGTATCGTACCCTACCCGATGGATTTGCACACAATGCTGCAGCGGGTTCAAGATGGCGTATATGATAACCGTCTGCAGCACATTCCCATCGACATGAGTCGAATATGGACCAATTGTTTTGCATTCAATTCCGTGCAAGCCGAGATATCGACCCTTGCGCGTCGGTTGCGGTAGGTGTCTATGGATGTATCCTGTGGTTGGCATTGGTTATATATGTGACACGGTGTTTATGGAGGAGTATTGGTAGGGGATGATTTATGAATATGTATGGGTAGGTCGATTTTCCAGCGGTTGATGGAAGAGTATGTGGTTCTGGCACCCGCGGGCACGTTGCCAGAGGACCTTATCTGCGACGACGCGTGCCGCGTGTGTCGAGCAGAGGCACAGGAGCATGTGATGCTGCTCTGCGACTCGTGCGATGCCGCGTATCATTCGCTTTGTGCTGGCCTCGACGAAGTTCCAACCGCGAATTGGTATTGCACGCGATGTGTGGAAAACCCAGAGTTGAAATAGACACGATATATATCCACCACACTTGAATAAATCACATCATCCCTGTCTGTACATCACACACATATCCTCGTTCTTTGGAAGAGTCGAATCCATGCACTATTAATATATAATAGTACGTACTACTACTACTACGTAGTAATAGTAGTTTGGAATATAAATAGGACTTTGTGTGGTTCCCGTTAGGATTGTGAGACGGTAGTTTCTGCTGTGAATCCATCCACCTATTATTAGTAGTACTTCGCAACTGGAAATTGACACAGCACGAGAATTGAGCCAATCAGATTGCAAAAAGTAAAATCAACATCTAATTAGTATGTGATATCAATTAGTGTGATACTAATCACCAGGGACTTCACATCCACATTTTGGGTAAAAGGACAATAACGTTATTAGACTGGCTTTGGAAGATCCCCTGCAACTCACAAGACTGTGTTATTAGTAGTACTAGCATAGTACTAGCATAGTTTAGTTAATGACTGTTGCTTCCTGTTTGTAAAGACAATAACGTTATTAGGGGGCTTGGAATATTCACAAGACAGTGTTATTAGTAGTACTAGCATATTACTAGCATAGTTTAGTTAATGACTGTTGCTTCCTGTTTGTTACTAAGCTTAGTGCAATCACTTCACAGAAGAAGCGTGTACATATATATATATATATTTCCAAGATATCATGGATTTCATCCAAGTTGTGACTTATTTAGCAGCTTTCGGAAACCACGGGACCAGCACATTCGTGGTAGCTTTATACGTTTGATATGCCGGGTGCGTTGCCCACTTGTTGTCTGCGCTTTGCTCGAGCAACGGGATGCCAGACACGCGAGTCAATAGAAACGTGACAAAGAGAGGCGATAAGCAACCCAGCAACTTGTGCGCAAACGTGGCCAAGTGCGGGACGCACAGCACGGCCATGCCCACCCAGAGCATGATTTCGCCAAAGTAGTTTGGATGGCGACTGAACCGCCACAGTCCCGTGGCAATGAACTTGTCGTGGTTGGATGAATCGCGTCGAAACTCTCGCTTTTGCGCATCGGCGGTGATTTCTACGATAAACCCAAACACCCACAACGCCAGGCCAACGAAATCGGTCAATGTCCACTCGGCGGCGGCTGGCGACGACGTAGCTAAACTAGCTCCATGCAACAAGACCAAGGGCAAGGTCGTAATCAACACCCACATCGACTGAACAGACCATAGCGACAGAAACCGAAGCGGGTCGGTCCGGAGCTCTGTGAATCGCGAGTCGATCCCGTTGTCCGCGTTGATGCGTGAGAAGAGGAACCAGCCCAGGCGTAATCCCCACCTCGCCACCATCGCCGACGCCAACACGGACCGATATGACGATGACGACAACTGCGAGCTAGCGCTGGATAACGTGGTGGCGGCGGTAACTCCCGCCACGGTCACAAACGTGGACGACCCCGTCAGATCGAAGTACCTCTCGAACTATTTGGAATGGAGTGCACGAGTGCCACAACCCAGTTGATCCCAAACGTCACCAAGACATGCCGAGTGAGACCAGTGGGCACCGTCAGCGCCAAGGCCAAAGCCAACGATACCCCCGACACGGCCACAGACTTGAGCACACCCATACTGGTACTGCAGCAAAAGGTTGTGGAAGTTCACCCTTTGATCTGTCACAATACGTAATATACTGTTATACCCCAAATTCGTGTATGTCAACTTTACAATCTGGACAAATATGTATTTCCAGAGGTTGGTTCATAAAGCATTTACAGTAAAGTTAGTATACATTTTGACCGTTGTTATTGCACTGTGAGTCGACAAAATATGGCTGATTATTGTGATCAAGCATTTTGGAGACAGGAACTTCCTATTAATAATAACGTTAACGTTAGGCTTCGAAGTACTACAGTAACGTTAGTATACGTATCATACTAGTACTTCATTTCACGTGAACGATTCCGCTGTTAATAACTTCAAGGCAAACTACAAATTGGTGTCTTTCATCATACCACCCTTGATTCTCCTCGTTAGAACCCAAACTTGCATTATTGTCGACATCAGCAGCGATCACTTTGTTACTGGCCATGCTGTCCAGCCCATATATCCTCTCGCACAACCTACAACAGCCCACCGACATGTCAACCACCACTTTGGCCCTGCATTATATATATACTTCGCCATAGTCTGTCCACTGTACAGTCGGCGGAAGGGCTCTCGCTCCAAACATGGGAAACCGGGCGGTGGCGTACGCGCCCAGGTAGTACATGTCTGCGTCCACATTGCAGTACGTGAACACGTCTGCTCGTTTTGGGCTGTGGGCTGTTATTGTCTTGGCAACGGGTACCCTTGGGTCTGCGACGAGGTTTCTGGGGTAAGTTCTCGGTAGAGTATGGGGCGGCGATTTTCTGGCTAATCCGAGGTGGTACTGCGGCGGTGTAAACACAAACCCGAGCGCAGTGAGCAGTTGAACCTGCTCGGGCAGCAGCGTCCGTTTATGTTGGCGAAGTGACGCTACAATCCAGCCCAGTGGAAGGCCATGGGTCGGAGTGGGCCACTGGGAGTCGTCATCGGGTACGACAAACAGCGTGGGCACATGCATATGGCCATGTACGTGCTTGAACGTTTTGAGGGCGATAAGTCGATTTGTCCACGTTACTTGACGTTCGTCCCAGAGAAACCCAATATGGTCGAGTTGATCCCGCTGCGATTGGGACAAACTCCCCCGCGGGGCGGCGCGGAGAGCTTGCGCGAGGCGGCCGAGGGGTAGACAACTCGCATCTTTGGGCCAAATCGTGTCTAATTCAGGTGGTGGTGGCAGCATCTCTGTGGTGTGGGTATTGCAGGGCGGAACTTGAAACGAAGGTGGCACCGCCAAGTTCCCGTACTTGGCTTTGTATGCGTACAGGGCAGCTAGGTGCACCTTCCACTGCAGCGCTGCCTCGTCGTCGTCCCATACAAAGTGGCATGCTGTGGCTTGAGCGACAGTATGCGAATGCAATTGGCCATGGCGATACGCTTCTCGACACGCCGACACGTTGACCACAGTCCCAGCCCAAGCGAGTGGCCACGGATGTTGACGCGGAATCGTAAACGTAGGTGCAAGGTATGTGTAGTCAGAGATATGCCGTTGGATGCTGTAGGCGACTTGAACCACTTGGACGAACCTGGCTTCGGGGTCGTTGGACAACGGGATGGGCGGCGGCGGGGGTGACGTTGTTTCATCGGGTGTTGGCTGCTGGGAGGATACGACCAAGTCAGGAGAGGCGTGGAGTAGAGTCGGAGACAAAGGACTGCTAGGGGACGAAGGTGGGCTTAAATTGAAAGATGGGGTCACTGTCGGTGGGGAGAGTTGTTCGTGCGACGGTTGAGGCGGTGATGTTGAAGTTGGTGTCAGGCGACGTCGTCGATGAGATCGCATGGTTGGTTGGCCCAGGAATGAATATGGATCCTTGACCTCTGCCTGACGCTTGGTACTCGTGGGGTGCTGTTGAGACAGAGGCGCCCTGAGGTAGTATGCCTGATGTGACTTGTTCCGATGGTACGGTTGAGGAGATTCGTCTCCACTTGAGGAGCTGCTGCTGCTCGAGAGGGACACGACCTCCACAGGCATTCCCATTGAATGAGCTGGCGCTCCACACTTATCCTCGTCATCAGATGAGGACGACAGCAGATCAATCACCTCCACGCCACCGGCGCCGGCAACGCGATGGTCGATTGTCATCAGCACTTTGAGACGGTAGACAGAATTGCAACCACGATGATGATTGGACAGATATTATGAAAGTAGTAGGTTAAACTACTAGTACTTCATAATATCTGTCCAATCATCATCGTGGTTGCAATAGTCATGAATTACTGAATTACTTGCGAATTTTTATGCAAAAATAAACGAAGGAAAAAGAGTGCGCCGTCCGGGAATCGAACCCAGCCGGCATGGCGGATAATATTTTTACCATTATTAAACCAACGGCGCTTCATATTCTTATCATGTATTGTGTGTGTGCTTTGCACCTGTTTTGGCGTCGGTTTTACATAGCTAAAAGAGTAGGTACAGGTACTGTGGATAATTTATACTAGTACCAGTATGAGAGTTTGGATTGTGGTTACAAAAAACATATGATTGGTGTATTTTTATTCAATATTTCAAAAATACGACGAAGGGCAACATGATATGGTGCACCAGAATCGACTCATACTGTAGTACATGGAAGTTGACAAGTTGCCTTCAATTTGGCAATCCTCGTCGAGCTGATATGGTCTTGTACAATGCAGTTAGCATCAGCAGCAACACACGTCTCCTCATCGCGTTCCTACAGTCTGCACAAAAAGTATAGACGCACCCCACAATTTTGGGTTCACAAAAGATCTGCTGATGCTGCAGCCACGCTAGTTGTACGTGAAGAAATTTAATAAACCAAAACGGTATTCCCCAAAAGGAATATAGGATGCTTGTTGCCGTTCACAAGAAAAATCAAAATTTCGCAAATTTGGTTGCACAATTAGTATAGACGCACTCTCAATCGATACATTTATTTATCGATACATTGACCACGGCGGAGGATAACTTGGGCCATTCGTGTTGGCATACCTTCAGCCAACTTAGATAGGTACCCCTGATCGATTTCAGCCCATGATTTTTCAATCTGAGCTTTCAATTCGGCTCTGCTTTCAAATTGACGACCGTTTTCATAGACCTTCCTCGCGAGAACGCCCCAAACATTCTCAATTGGGCTCAAATCGGGGCTCTTGGCAGGCCAAGGCATTGTTGGCCACGGCATTTCAGCAAGGTAGGCCATGGTGGAGTGGGAACGATGAATACTGGCATTATCTTGTTGAAAAATGGCCTCATGGTTAGGGACCAAGCCAACAAGTTCGCGCATTGCGGGCAACAGGTGCGATCGCAGGGTTTCTTGGTACTTTCGGGAGTTTTGGCGACCCTCCAGGAAGGCTAACGAGGTCTTGTTGTAGAAACTCATGCCACCCCACACCATAACCGAGCCACCTCCTGCGACACGTTTCGAGTACGTCTCCACATCCTGGAGCAAGTCGTGCCAGTAGTACTGGCAACCGTCGGGGCCGTCTAGGTTGAACTTTTTTTCGTCCGTAAATAACGTAACCTGGGGGTGAGTCGTGGACCGGACCGGCGCTTGATGTACTTGGCGAATTTAGACGCCTTTAACACGTAAAGAACAGTGTTTCGTGTTACTTTAACACGTTAAGAACAGTGTTTCGTGTTACTTTAACACGTTAAGAACAGTGTTTCGTGTTACTTTACACTTTACTAGTGCAGCCGAAATCTGCTTGCACGACATGTTCTTGCGGGTGGCGAGGCGAAAGATACGTCGGACGTCACGGCGCTTGAGCTTGAAGGGTCTCCCATGCATTTTTTGCGGTACTGGTTGGCCAATACTTCGGACAAACGACCGTACAAGCTTGTTGCTTCGCTGGATTGCTTTGGCGATGTAGCGATAGCTCTTTTTGAGCTGAAGAAAAGCCATTATCTGGCCCTTCTCTTGCTCGGTGATGTTTGGCCCCCTTGGCATCCCTGGGGGTCGTTTTTCCCGTCTTGAGATTGCTGGTGGTAGCTCGTCATGATTGTAAAACATGTGTACCAATTTGGAGGCTAATAATTGGCTAAAAAGTGCAAAAAATATCCAATAGAAGCTTCGAATTCAAAGTGCGTCTATACTTTTTGTGCAACCAAATTTTCGAAATTTTGGTTTTTCTTGTGAACGGCAATGAGCACCCACTGTTTCCTTTGGGGAATGCCGTTTGGGTTTAGTACATTTCTGCACATACAACTAGCATGGCTGCAGCATCGGCAGATCTTTTGTGAACCCAAAATTTTGCGGTGCGTCTATACTTATTGTGCAGACTGTAGTAGTTAAGTCCGCTAGCTACAAACGCAGGTAGCAGCAGCCGTGGCCATTAAGTGCCCGCTGAGCGATTTTAACTTTACAGCGTAATATTAATATCGATACAGTATCCTCATCGCGTTCCTAGTGATGAATCTCGTACAGCACTTACCGGTATAGTGCCACCTGAGGTTGTGGACACTCTTCGTTGGGTTTGAACGTTTTAGACAAAACTCGGGAGTCAAGTATATGGCAAGTCATTAAATGAAGTATCTTCTGCACAAGCAGCTTTTATCAATTGATCTCGCAACCGGGTTGGATCGATCGAACCCAAATTCAACAAGGCCTCTGCCTGGTCGTGGGAGGAACTGTTTTAAAACATGCATAACGCGTTAAGCAAAACTTACTGTCGTATTCTGTGAGGTGATAACCCTATCTACGATATGTAATCTATCGATTACCAGTAATTTCAGCAAAATCGGAGCAGTATTGAGCGAGTGGCGTAGTTTTGAAAAGTCGCTGGTCTGGTCGTGGAATTTTAAGTTTGGATATCTCGGCAACCATGTACATACAATAAAAAATCCCAAAATAGCTACCTATTCCTGTCTGTAATCCCAACATGAAAAGCCTAATTAGAATGAATTTTGGTTATTTTTGACTGAGTTGAGGTTCTGAGAATTCTTCCACAACTTCTTTCAGGAACGGAGGATTGAATAAATACCTGCATGTGATTTTAATACAGTACTGAAAGTAGCCAAAACACCTTGGCTGTTAATTCCATCGCGTAGTACATGCTACATGCATGTACTACGCGTGGTTTTCTAGGATATGGCACCATACGTACATCGCTATACGGCAGAACTCAGGCGCATGTCCTCGCTGTGAGTCATTTGCAATATCAAAAGTTGTTAATGATGGCCAGTGAATTGTGCAACTTGGTCCCGTGAATAGCACATATAACGTTAACTTCGATTTGCACTTTTCAAATGTGCAAAAGCGAGGGAGTTGCATACCGGTAAATGACCTCCCTATAATTACATTCTGTAACGAAACGTGACATCCTAACAGTAAATCACGGCACAGATAATCTAAAACACTGGGTTCGATGTAACAAACACCCAGGTTTATGGTGTGACTAGCCAAAACGAGTGAAAAGCACAATACTACTATTAATATATACTACGTAGTAGTATCTACAAAATATATAGCACTTGCTAAGCTAAATCCTAACGTTAAAGTTACTTCGAAGTACTTGCAATCACCTACCGGGGATAGTGAACTCACAGCGTTGTTTAACTGTTTGTTCATCATATTAATACTACGTAGTACATCATGCTTCGAAGAGTCCCATGTGACAGCACCAGAAAGAAGCAAGTACAGTTACACACCTCGCTCAGATATCCGAACGTCGCGGTGCTGATGAACCCTTGCATCATTTGTTCTAAAGGATACTTCAACTCTTCCATACTACTACTGTAACGCTCGCTCTTGTGAGCTGAGGGAGATTCAGCGATCGAATCTCCAAATCGACTTGAGATAGGAATAATTTGGAGATTATATTTCAAAGGGTTAATGAAGTGTACTTACTGTACAGTAACGTATCCTTGCATTGCCCATACCGTGATGCACCAGTTGTCGCGCTGGATGCAGTGAAGAGAAAGTCAAATACGGAGTACCTGGTACATACCGTAGCAGAAAAAAGAGTGCCGTCACTACTGTACAGTACCGGAGGCCACTTATCTTGCAAATGTGGCGCGCGCACCACATCCATCGCCTCTTCACGCCATCGATGGCTCCAACCGAGTGATAAGTTGAAGCTGTCCAAATTGCACTCAAAGCTCCATGTTGCCCAAAGAAGCTTGTAAGTTCATGATTCTGAGGTCGTGGTAATCGTTACTTCTCGCGCGTCACATATTTTTACCATGTGTAGCCAATCATGGCAAGTGGTCTGTCGCAGGTTGCAAGAAATCGCGTGGGCAATTCTATGGATCGAAACCAGCTTAAATTCGAACCGACCTAACGTCAGATTCTAAATCCACATCGCTGACCAACCACCACCTCTGACGAACGATGGATGGCGACGACACTGTAGAATTTCACGCGATGGGGCTATTTGACAAGGAAACCAAGTTCGGCCTCGACCCGCGGTGGCTACGCCGCAACAACAACAACCTTGGTTACGAACACCAGCTAAATCAAATCAAGGACGTTCTGAAGACCCACGACACACAGCACAATCTGTTCCCGTTGGCGTTCTACAGGCACGTGAAGCCGCCGGTGTCGCCGCCAGAAAAGTTCCGCCACCGGCCGGAAATGGTCGCTGGAAAGAAAGTGCCGTTCACGGTCGCAATGGCCACTCGGGGGCGCCACCGCATGACTCGATTGGGAGCGATCCCAGAAGGAGAGAACAAGGACGCTTGCCGCACGTGCAAGCGCAAACCATCCCGGCATCCGAGAATGATCAGAGTCGGCAACAGCTTCAAGCTCATTGCGTGACATCAAGACAAGGGTCGACGATGACACCATCGCGACGACGACCCACACCTGGTAGTTGCAGTATTGGTGGCATGACACTTGAGTAGTGTAGATCGCATCGACGTACTACTAACGTTAGTATTTATTCGAGAAACACAAGTAATTCACAGTCAAGCTGGGAACTCGTTGGAGTTGGGAACAAAATCGCTCAACTACAATACCATTTGCACTGGTACAGTTACTGTACGTACGCAGTATCGTCGACAAATCCACATGCAACCCACAATCGACTATACGGTACACTTTACATAATTACTACTTTTACTTCAACGTATGCGCAACTGAATTCGGGAGACATGGTCGACCTCGTTATACTCAACTTACGGAATTACCTGGATGAAAACGACTCGTCCGACCCGTTTTCACGTGGGGAGTAACTGCTTGGCTTAGCTTGGAGTTTCACGGGGTTGTGCATACCCGTTGCACTTACGAGCCCCCCTTCCCTCACACTCATTGTCGGTTTAAACTTGTACCTGTAGGAGCATTGACATCCTGTGTGTGTACACCACATACACTGCCGTGGGCGAATTGCACTGAGCGGGGAAAAACCCTAAATCAAAACTGAAGCCTCGTCACACAGATTCCACCAACAACGTTTTGCCACGCCTAACGTGTCCGAGAAATGCCATTTTTTTCATTGATGCAAAAAACCAGCGAGTGTGTTTAGTTCAAAGGGCTTGCAACTTCCGTATACTTGTTGCCGTTTCGTCGGATATTCAAAATGGCGCCTCCATCTCGCCGCTGCCACAACTCAAACTTCCACGAATAACCTCATAACCTCATGCAAACCACACCCACATTTGCTTGGTACTATTCACAGCATATACTGTATTCCCCGCAGATTCGGTCCTGTAGCACGACTGCACATGGGCATCAAGTATTCGGTGCAAGCCGTGACCCGGAACGCTGACGGAAGTTTGTCCCTGCACTCCAAGTACAAACGCTTTCTCCAGGCCAAGTGCCCCGACTTTGCCTACACCGCGTGCCTCATCACCCCCGACATTACTCGTCTTGTCATGGCGAATTGGGATTCGGTCGCGAACGGCACGGCGTTGGGGATGAAAGGAATCGAGTCGCCCGTGGTGTACTTTTACGACAACTTTTACAATGATTTGTTCGTGGAAGACCCGTCGGTACTGTTGTTTTTAAACCTTAACTATATTGCTGACTTTCTGTTATTCAAATAGACTAGACCCCTGTTTCGGTCGTCGATCATTGTCCAAGGCAAAGCGTTGATCAACATCGTTCAGTCCATCACCCATGCCGTCAATTCCCCCCAGGCGATTGAACGGGTGGTCGATTTGGCCTACCGACACAATAAATACAAAGTGAAAATGGAGTACTACAACACCCTCGGCAAAGTGCTGTTGACATCCCTGAAACGATGCAGCGGGGGCGATGCCGTGTGGAATCCCCCCTTGGACCTGGCGTGGCGAACGGTCTACGCGTATATGCTGACGGCCATGACTCCCATCGTGTATCATGGTCATACTGCTCCATCCAACAAGGACAAAGAAATGGCCAAGTCTGGGCGGTTTATCCACACCATGACCTTCCGCGCCCCCAAAGCTGTACAACCAATGAACGCTGGAGGGGGCGGCCAATGTCCAGTAAACTTCGCACAAGTGTCGCCCACAGGTGGCGTGCTGCAGTGCCCTGTGCAACCTTCTCATCGGTAAACTGGATAGCCCTCCTAATAGAATTGTTCAAATATACGATATTATTTCTAACTACAATATATGCCCAATCTGCGCCCCGAGTACTGTACTTACTACAGTAAGCTTAGTTGGCTGGACAAGGGAATACCTGAGTGGTATTAATCGTACGCCAAAGGCTTCGACCAGTATAACATGAAAACCCTGAAAGCCTGGAAACGGTCCATTGTCCAAGGGTTTTAATGTATTATAATTGAGGTCCTCCGTATGGCTTTGGATAACGAGGGTTGGAGAATTTGCGACAGATCCAATGTGATCACAAGTGCTCAAGTTCAACAACACCATATCGGTTGTGCTGATGTGCTAAATGCCATCACGCTGGCAATCGCAGCAGTATTAATTGGGGTCGCTGGCATTGCTTTGGACAACGATGATCAACGCCTCGCCTTGCACAACGATCGAGGATCGAACTAGGGGGAGCACCTGTAGTACACCAGGCACAGCTTTGTATGCAGCAAACACAACACACACGAGTACTATTTTGTTGAATCACTTCCTTCCACCTTACGGCCACTTCATACAGTCTGTTGTAAAATACGTCGTAAAAGTCAATAACTGACGACGCGTTTCCGTTGGCTCACATGGCGGGTGTGTAGCCGTTGGTGGTAGCTTCCCAACTATCAACACGCAGCAACGGGGGACATTTCACCGCACAAGGGCAAAGCCAGGGGCTGTTCCATCAAGAACATGCGATACTCTGCAAGCAGCACGACTAGCGCTCTTCGCCGCTAGAAATATCGGCCTCAGCGAATTCTGCAGGGTGAATCCCTAGTGACGACGTAGCATAGACCCTCGTGAATGAATACTTGTATTGGTGGCGTCAGTTCTACGAACATTAGGATCAACTTGATCGCATTACAAGTCACGAGAAACAAAACTCGCATGGCAATCATCTTCTTGATTCGTCCGCAGTAAATATGCATCGCCTAACTTTACGAGGACAGAGAGAGACGTGTACTGTTTCAACATACGGGCGTTTCAGGGAGTATTCCGTTCCCTTATTGCTTTAGGAATCACGTAGGATGCGACGATATGAACTTCAGGAGTACATGTTCCTTTCGGTGCAAGCAATCATGATCAGGCAGGGTACAGCAATCATGAACACAGGGCCTATAGTCACGACCGAATTTGGTCAAGTCCAAGCCATCCCCTGTTCGAATTCCTCGTGTATGCTCACACATTGTTGGAACCATTTACGAAACGCGACGATAGATACTGTATTAATTGGACCCGAACTGTTGACTGTGCTGCCAAGTTACGACGGGGGCTCCCTCCACGCGAGCTGCTTGACGGGGCACTCTGACGCACTAGATTCTGGAAGGAGGGAATTCAGTGACACTGCAACCGGTTGGACACTTGAGTACCGCTTTCTCTTCATATTATGGCGATAGCGCCCTCGTTTTGCCATGGCCTTGTCGCGCTCTGTGGGGTGGGTCACGCCATGGTATAAAATTGGAGCCATCGTCGTCATCATGTACGCATACACTGTCCGCCAACCCACGTCCAACTCATTTGTCCACAACTCGTGCCCAGTGCAATCTCGGAGGACTTCCAGCAGCACGCGCCCCAGCACGTTGTAGTATTGCATTTTCACGCCGTATTGGTTGTGGCGATATGCCAATTCGACGACGTTGGCAATAGCGTCGGCGGAGTTGACGCCATTGGCAATGCTCTGGACAATGTTGATCAGCGCCTTGCCTTGCACGATGATCGACGATCGAAACAGCGAGCGCACCTACCGTTGTAATATATTACAACGGTAAGCAACAAAACTCACACATCTCGAGAGAGTATTACTACCTCGGGGGCCACTTCAAACAGTCGCGTGTAAAAGCTGTCGTAAAAGTACACGACAGGGGACGAGTGTCCTTTGGCTCGCATCGCGGGGGTGTGGCCACATGCAATGGCTTCCCAGTTGGCCAACACGCGGTGTTGGATCGCAGGAGTGATTTTGCAGCGTACAAAGGCAAAGTCAGGACACTTCTCCACCAAGAACGTGCGATACTGTGCGAGCAGCACGAGTTCGCCATTTCGCCGGATCTTGATTGCTTGCACCGAATTGATTATGCCCATGATGCGGGTTCCGGAATCAATGACCACTCAACGATGATATTATTGTCTTCGGTTTTTTGTGCAATGTGGGAGCGATGAAAAGTCAGATAAGACCCCGCCAAGCCAATGAATCAACAGCCTGCGATAAATATAGGCGACTGCTGAAGAAACATCAGCGACATGCACACCCGAGGGTGTGATGCTACTGGTCTTCTTGCAGCCAATCCCTAGCCTTTATGTGTGGCTTGATTCCCGCGAATGCGTTCCTTTAAAAGGTGATTGAATGTCGAGGACTAACGTACGAGCATCTCCACTCGTCAGACTTAACACTGTAAAGGTCTGATTTATACGGATAGCCCTTAGGTAGGACCAGTTTTGGACTTATACTCCCACCTGTTGGTTGGTTTTATTGATAAGTCCAAACATAAGTTCAGCCCCGAAAAGTCCTATCATAGGGCTTTTTCGTCAAATTGAAATGCCTGAAATGGTACTACTGGGTTTCGCCGATTATGGCGGCGAAACCCAGTAGAATCACTGGATTGGATATTATTGTACTAGTCTATCCAATGAAAGACTTGTATGTGTGGATAAGCCAAGTATGATGCTGATTCGTTGATAATCTAAATCATTACAAATTGATTGGCTCAAAATGAAAAGATATTTTGATCAAATTGCAATTCTCACGACAGGAGTCAACGAGGACTTGCCATGTCCAAGGTAGCCTTCGTGACGGGCGCGACGGGCTTCCTGGGCCAAAACCTCGTCAACTCGTTGCTGGAGCAACACTGGACCGTGATCGCGTTCGTTCGAGCCACGTCTGTCACGGCACCACTCACAGCGCGTGGCGGGGTGACGTGTGTGGTGGGGAACATGCTGGACGCAGCGTCCATTGCCGCCGCGATGCCTCTGGACGTGGACGCAGTGTTCCACGTCGCGGCCAACACGTCGTTGTGGGTTGCCACTCATCGGTTGCAATACGAAGAGAACGTGTACGGCACCAAAGCCATGTGCGACGCCGCCGTGCAACGTCGCGCCAAGCGCTTTGTGTTTGTGAGCTCCATCAGTGCCTACGGGTACGTTCCCCACGTGCTCGTGGAAACAACCCCCGACGACGGACGCCGCGACTACTCGATGAACTACAGCCGCTCCAAACGCGATGCCGAAGTCGTCGTGCGCGACGCCATAGCCTCCCATGGCCTTGACGCTGTGATTGTAAACCCCGGACAGATCGTCGGGCCCCACGACACCAAGAACTTTAGCCGCATATTCCTCATGCTGGCCAAGAATCGGTTAGACGGCATCCCGCCAGGCATGGGCTCGTTTGCGTACGCGCCGGACGTGGCCGACGCCACGATCGCCGCCGCCGAGCGAGGCCGAGTGGGTGAGAACTACCTTCTCGGGGGCGAGACCGCCAGCTACCGCGACTTGATCGTCAACGCAGCCACCCTCATGGGCAAGAAGGAGACGCGGCGGCCGCTTCCACGGTGGGTAGTCCTCCTACTCGGTCGACTGTACGACCTCTACTCGGTGTACTGGTCCCACGTTGAGCCAGAAATCAGCTACGACGTAGCCTACGAAGTGTGTGCCACGTCCATAGTCGACAGCACCAAGGCCAAGACTGAGCTGGGGTACCAAACGCGAACACTTGGTGAAATTCTGCCACCGACGCTGCAGTGGTTGGAATCCAATGGCCATTTCGCGACATAACTGATATCAACTCAATCGATTCTAGGGGGTTCCTCGCTACGTTGTGTGTGTATGTGTGCGTGACGTTGTCTACGACAGGATGAATGTACTTACTCCTTGGTTTATAAGCTTTTAATTCAAAGTTTGCACTACAATACTGTACAATAGTACATAATACCGCAATACAGCTCGTGAGAGAGAGGTCTTCTTCACGGTATTATTGTCCTTTTACCCAAACTTTGGACTTTCGTGGAGAATTGCCAAATCTATCCATCGATACTTTGTACTGAAATTTGTACGATGTGTATCACACTAATTGAAGTCACACACTAATTTGACGTTGTTCATGGATTCCTACAATCGGATATTGGCTCCGTACCTTTATTTGGTTATTCATTCTCATGTCGCTCCATGTTTAGATAGACCCCTCGCGTGGTTTATGTATGATCAACGTGTTGTCCACATACACAAAGTGTTGGTCCAACTAGTACAACTTGGCGTATTCCAATGGTGTATGCCTGAGGCAAACAATCCTCATGATAAACAATAAAAAGAAGCTGTACATGACCAAAGCAAGACGAGGATCATTTTTCATTCACATTAAACCACCCCCCGCTGCAACTTGAACGCCGACTTTGTCGTCGCAAAGGTTGGCGTCGAACGGGCCAATTTAAACGGAAGGCATAGCACCCACGCCACAACCGAGAGCGGATACGTCAGCACTCTGGCGGCGTTGATCCACAGAAGGCGACGCCACGCCCAGTTGTCCACAATACGTTTGTATGGCCAGCGGTGGATACCCATCGGTCCAAAGAGACTCTGGCCAATGCTGTGATGGGACTTGCTTTCGGCAATCAAAAAGACCAACCTGGCTAGCCGCTCGCCCAGAAACGAAGGGCTCGCATTCAAGTGGGTAGCGTATGTCCACAGCGCGGCTATGTCTGGCATCCGGGATTTGGTGTACGCTGCAAAACAGGAAGAAGCGCCGGCGGTGCAGCCGACCGCGGCCGCCAACACGAGCGTGTCTTCCAAGCCGCTGTTGATGCCTTCACCAGTGGGCGGCAGTACCGAGTGCGCGGCATCTCCGACTAGCACGACCCACTCATCCACGTCGAATTTGCTGCACTCTACCACCGCTCCACGATACGTTCGTCGGCTAAAGTACCGAACGAGTTCGTCTGGAGACAACACATCGACCATAGCAGGGGCAATAGAGTGAATCCATGCCTTTAATTTGGCAACGTTGGCTTCGGAGGCATCAGTTTCGCGAACGAGCTGGGACGAGCTGACGCCAGCGTCGTCCGAGTCGCGCATGGTGGTGACCAGCGTCCACTGCTTGGCGCCGCCGTTGTCGATTGTCGCAGTGTACCCGCCGCTGAAAATGTAATGTACACTCGGATCTAATCCAGGGGCAGGCTGACCTACACGGCCAAATAGCACGCGGTACTCGTTCGCCCATGGAGTAACGGTGACGAAGAATGTGGCGTCGGCTTGCTGCATGTACGTGCGCACCGTCGAGTGCACGCCGTCTGCACCTACGACTCGCGCGTCCGCGGCGTCCACGACAACAACCGACCCATCTGTTGTCTCAAACGTGAGCGTTTTCGCTGCAAAGTCCATCGATTGAAGCCGGTGGTTCATACGCAACGTGATGGCGTGGGGGCATTTCGTACATGCGTTCCACAAGTGCAAGTTGACGTTTCCGCGGGATGTGCCATAGACGACGCCAGAAACTTGCTTGGCCACGCGCCGAGGACCGGCGTAGATTTCCCACGCAGCGATCACGTGCCCTTCGGACCGAATGCGCTGCGCCACGTCCGGCGCCACCGACTCGATCGCATGCAGGCCTCGAGGGTTCACTCCAATGGGGTAGCTTTGGCTAGGATCAGTAGGAATGTGACCTCGGCCTTCGTAAAGCGTGACCGTGTGACCCTGATGAGCCAGCTGCAGAGCCGCCAAGCAGCCCACGGGTCCACCTCCCACCACGATGAATTTGCCCATCAACTTTTGGTTACAAGTGTCTGTGCTACTACTGTACTAACTGTAAGTTAGCCCTACAGTACAGCTGTACTATACGTACAGTAACTTTATTTACTGACTGTGACTTGTTTGTCCTGTTGGAAATTACTAATTCGACCACTTGTCTCATGCTGGGAAGTGTATTTTTCTGGAACGCCAGTGACGATCTTGAACATGAAATGCTTGGTATCGACGTTTAGAGAGATATCAACTCTTGAAGGGTATTTACATGTTTTGCTCAATTATTTGCAAAATAATTGGCGAGAATCGAAATATCGATTGCAAGGTTAACAGGTATTAATACTGTACACTCGGAGTAACTAACTACAGTACCCACTCGGTGTAGTCACGAGTTCCGGTAGTACATCCTAAATCGAAATATCGAGTGCAAAGTTAACGAACTGTTCGGACTACATACTGCCGCACCACAACTTGTTGTGACTTTGCCTTTGAGTGTTCACCGGTACTAGAGTCATCGATAACTTCCAGAGTTGTTCAACTGGTAACCAATGGTGCCACGGTATTAACAAACGCTAGTATAATTACGCTCATGCATAACGTTCGATTAAGTTAGGGTAAAGAGTTTCGCTTTAGTAGCAAAATTGCGACGGCATCGAGTGCCGCATACTGCTCTGGTCAGTACGTGATTCCGAGTCGGTGAAGATTGTGGCGTCGAAGAGCACTACTTTTGGTCGATTGGCGAGGCTTGTAGTGTGGTGTTGAGGTTTTTTCGACATGTGGACGTCATCCACCAAGTTGTCACCGTACATTTCGTATGGCAGCTTCTCTTTGTTGCTTCGAAGGTTGCTCGCAGGTCGTGGGGGATGGAGGCTATGTCGGCGGCGGCGCTCATCATGCACCAGCGAATGCCTCCGATGATGGTCTGGTTGTTGAACGTCTAGGAGAAACATGGCCGAGATGTCTGCCTTGGAAAGATGGAGCGACGGTTGGTATTGCTGGGGTCTTGTTGATGGCAGCGGCGTCGACGGCAGCGACGGTCGCTGTGCTTCAAACGACCGGAATATGTTTTTCATTTACGTCGTGGTGGTGGTCGGTGGAATCACGCAAAAGGCAAACTGCTACCTCGGGTAACTTGGCAATTGTCACTCTGTCGCACGCTGCTACACTTCGTCGTGTTACAGCGCCATTACAGCCCATCATTATGCACAGTGTGTCATTGGCTGCTTGGAGATTGTATAGTTTTTGATTGGACAACGAGTCGGGCGACGGTTGTGACACAACCAAATCACAAAGCCAGGCCTTGTAACGCGTCGCGACACATTTCCGTCGTGAATTTACTCGAGGTCGACTAGAATTCTGAATCCTCCTGAGGCTGGATCTCGACCGAGAGCCGACACGTATGTTGATATGTGCACCCCCACCCATAGGGGCTCAACTAGACAGTATGTATACGTATAGTATGTACAAGTCTAAGTAATGTTAGGGCGAAACTAACTTTATACACGTAAACGCGTGAAAAGAGTGCTATACTGTAGTACCGTTACTCCGGAGTACTACTGCACACATATACTAGTTAATATGGCATTCGGCAGCTTTACGACTGAGATATCCCAAAATATGTGAGCGTTCCCTGCAGAATGGCCACGAGCGGAGGATGCGCACGAAATCTATGCTCGACTGCTTATAAACTGTAGCTAAACTTATACCGGTATCCCGTTTAATTGCGACACACATTGGTACATTTGTAACGAACGACACGAGGACTGGCTGTATCAAGGCGATATGGGTGAATATGATCACTTTGCGGACAACGTTCGGACAATTTCAGTCGGGCATACTTGACATTTGTATTTGAGTTAAGGGAACATATTTTGTCCGGATGAAATTGTCCGAACGGAATATGTTCGGACATACACTTGTGTATTATGTACACACCCGCATACGATCAGCTGTACGTATGAGCAGTACAGTTATGATTGGTAGAAAACAATCTCTCTGAAATTTTCAACCAATCACCTGCAATTTCTGACGTGTAACTCGATAAAATCAATTGGTTCGGAACTGTATTCAGCCTATGGATATTTCCACTCACTTATTGTTAATTCATTTTCCATCAACACTAATACGAATTTCGACATTATTTTAAGTCCTACGAACTGCATTAATTCTCCTCTTTAAGAAACACTATTATAATAGCAATTTGGAGCAAAGGAACCCCTCCATCGAAGGGCGTGGTTACGTGACACTTTTTGGGACCCTTCGATCGTCCCAAAAAATGTCACGTAACCATGCCCATACGTATATAAAGTCTCCAGCCAAGGTCGGCACCGTCTTGGTTGGAACTTTCTTACCATGTCGCCACTCGAACGCGCCGAGATATGGTAAGCCGTCTTTCGATGAAGGCAACGATGATCCTACACTAATTGTGTGGATTAATGGTATTATATAGTGTGCTCTACTGAATTCTTGTGGTTCGTTTAATGAACCACCAAACAATTGCTGGGCCTGCGAAAGCTCATATAAAACAAAGTTTGCAGAGGTACCTTTGTTCAAAATTCATTCATTTTAGCCAATAGCAGTGCACCATTCTTATTTTTTTAGCCAATCATACCGGTACTGTTTTCATTATTGACATGTTGGCGATTTAGGCGATTCAACAATCCCCCCAAATTGGCAAATGTTGGAATTTTTGTTGGAGTACTAAGTCAACTGACCAATCATATTCACCTTGCTCTTAGCTGATAACGTTATTAGCACCACTTTTAATATTTTTGTAGTATACTAACAGTGCTGTAGACTGTACTATTAATAGTATTAGGAATTTGGAAAGGGAGTCGATATTTTCGACGAATGGAAATACCGGTTCTGCAACATCGACCAATAGAATATCGCTGTTCAGCGTAACGTATAAGTCCATTTGTCACGTCGTGGACATGCCGTCAGATGCGAGCCGTTCGCACCGCAAGCTTAACTTGCAGAGGGTGCTACGGTAGAAGGAGAAGCAGGAGGTCGGCCACCTGCGACGGCTCGTGTGTCAGCTTGAAGAGGAACGACAGGTGTGGTGGGTGACGCACCATCGTCCGTCGTCGTCGTCGCCCAGGCGCTGCCACGGCACGACATCGCCATCGCTCTCGATGAAGACAAGTCGTTGGTGATGCAGGAAAACAGGCACATGAGGCGACAACGGCATATTGATTACAGGGATGGCGTAGTGGATCGCCACTGCCAAGGGCTTCTCGGTACAGTGTCGTTGATGCGATCCGGTGGTACTGTATTTTGTGTGTTGACCCTACTGTGACAGCGTGGCCCGAACGTGGCACATCCAGCATTCAAACGCTTAAGCCGTGTGACACTGTCAGCTACCAACGACGCGTGCCGTCAACACGGAATGGTCTGGCTCACTCAACTGCTGTACCGCAACATCGACTACATACTTCAAAAGTACACGCTCTCTACAGAGACATTGAACCAAGTGGTCAGTCGGGAGTTGGTGGATGTGTCGACCATCAACGACGCACTTGATGTATGGCATCTCCAAGTGGGCATTCCTGCGTATCTGGACATTGTCGCACCGGTGGTTCGACGGCATGTCCTAGGCAGGTTCAATTCTGTCGACATGAGCCATGCCCAAGTGTTTTCGATTGAACCAGAGGTACTGTGTTGTGGTCCAAATGTGCTTTTTGGTTGTTGAAATCAACCAAAACAGAATGATTGGCTCAAGAGAATGACGATTGCGTTTTGATTGGCGAAAAAGAATGCGGGTTTCTCCCAATTACTTCTTAAATTGAGTATTTTACCTCTTATTTCGCAGGTCATGCAATTGCACTCGTGTTGGAAATGAGAAGTTCCTACATGTTACAATTCCTGGCTTGTGATATCATGTGATTCTGTTCTTTCTACACTATGTTATTGTGTTTTCTACTCAAAATTTCCTTCGGTGGTTGATTCAATCAACCACCGAACAATCGCCAGACCTTCGAAATTTCATATAAAACTAAGTTGAAGAGGTATCTTTGTGACTGCAATACAACAATCAATCTTTTTAGCCAATCAAATCGCAACCTTCGTTCTTTGTAGCCAATCATACTCCTTTTCTCGATTAGTTGGCATCAATACCCCAAAATAGGCAAATTTCACTGAAAAGCACAATACTGGATATTACTTTCTATACTGTAACGTTAGTGGAAATCGTTAAGGGCTTTTTGGGATGCCACAAGTGATATTCTGTTTCTCCAAGCTCCCAAAGTCATGTACGGGTATAATATTTTACACCATAAGTTTGTCGTGAAATATCTGGATGCCTCCAATTTTTCCTGAAAATTCCAAGACTATCAAAAATGTAGAGCCAGGACATGTGTCCGAATAATAAGTGCCAAATCGGCATCTTTTTTTCTGTCATACTTTGGGAAATATCATTCGAAATATACTGGAGGGTACCTCCATCAACATTTTGTACATCGAATTCACAGAGGTCGACCGCACGATCATTGTTGGCCAAACAATTTTGGACGACAAATGCGAATGCCTGCTTATTCACACCAAATCCACAACCTGGTACGTATTGTGCATGCATTTCCCCCACGTTTATTTTTAACTTGGGAGACCGACCTTTCGCCAAAAGATTAGCATTTGAACGCATTTGATTGAATTTAACAAGCTTGTACAACTATACACGATACAACAATTAGTATATATAGCATCTGGTTTTGCCCAATGTGGAGGGACTGAATGAACTATATATATCAAACGTTTGTATTGGCAGAAACTCGCCTGATTGGCTTAGGCAATTCTTGAATCCATTCGCTGAAGACATTCGATTCTGCAGAAGGAGGGGCTCCAGTTTCGAATCGATTTGCCAATATTATTGTCCTTTTACCCAAAATTTGGACTTTTGTGCTGAATCGCTAAATCCATCATCGATCGATTCTTTGTGCTTCGTACTGAGTTTTGTATGTGAAAATGCGTCCTGTGGTGAACTAATTGATACGATGGTCTCGTGCAATCTGATTGGCTAAATCCTTCTGTCCATATGGTTGTGTCGATCGTTCCTGTTTAGAATAACTAACACTAAACACAACAATATCAAAAAGTTGTTGAAATCTGGGTCTGTTTGTTGAAAACTATCTTGCAATATTCTAGGCTTGTGGGTACAAAGCTGGGGTTCACTGCCGCCCGCGTAGAATTAATTGAATTTTCAATTTGTTTTTCTTTGTTATAATTTTTATATTTTGTGGTATTTTTATTTTTTCATGATTATTAAAAATATTTAAATACGCTGTTGAGTGTACACTGCAGACAGTAGATACTAGTCTACATACTGTTAGTACTAACCAATCCATCACGGATACTATTAATAGTGTCTGTTCAGGAATCGAATGGACAGAGTGCCAAGGGGCAATATCAAATATAATCAAACGTGCGAAGGTCGTGATACTGTTCATAGTTATTAAGCAGAAATCAAGCGGTAGGATGCTTCGAAGGCCAACCCCAACGACACGAGAAAGCCCAAGTACCCTAGTGTTTCCACAACCCCAATCAATACTGTACTACACTCTTCAATATATGTACTACTAAAAAGAGAACTATTAATGTGCTGAACTTACCAAAGGCGCCGTACTGACGCTTCGCAGGGTCGCCAGTGGAGTATCCAATCACGTACACCACGAACCCCACGACACGCACAAGGCCAGCGATGGCAGCCCATGCTGGGCGGTACGCGCTAGGTTACATTGATTAGTTCGTCGAGTACAAAGCCAATCGGTTAACAGTAATCGGTGATTAGTTAGTCGAGTACAAAGCCAATCGGTTAACGGTCGTCGATACATACGAGGATACGAAAAGCAGGGCCAGAAACACTGGAAGGTTTTCCAATACGTTTTGGTGCGCGCGTTGGACGCAGTTGAACTCGACAAAGTTTTTGTCGCCCTTTTCCGCATACATCTAGGCACACAACAGCGCTTTGCTTTGAATCGAAATTGGGACGAGCGGAGTATGTATGGTACATGTGTACTGTACCTGCGGGTACTTGATGTTGTAGCGCTTGCGTGCGGCGCCAACTTTAAAGCCAGCCCAAAAGTTGACAAAGACCACGAGCACGACCACGAGGATGATGTAGCCGTGTTCGCGCTGGAAGGTCGGGGCAATCAAAGGCGCCATGTTATGGACAGTTTGGAAGTGACCACCACACAAAAGGCCAAATTACAGTAATCGAACGTGAGCTCAAGTTTAGTCGGATTACGAGGCGTCGTAATCGACGTGGTCGTTTTTTTAATATGACCATGATACGCGGACATTGTATACGAAATTGAAATTAGATTTAAACGTCCCCAGGATATCCATGGACCAATTGAAATCGACCATGATCAACAGAATACTGTACAGTAATAATAATGTTGGTTGATTTGTGGGAGAGTACCGTACTGGTACTAGTAGTACTAGTACTGTGTGTAGTAGTACTGTGTAGATGACGACTTGTAGCACAGAAACACCCCATGCTACGAAGCATAGTTGGTGATTGACTGTACACATTGTACTCCCAGTTGGGGTGGGGGGAGTTCAAATTGTCATAGTTCCGAATATACCATCCGGATCCACGTGGCCGTATGCGAAGTCGGCAACAAGTTTCGAAACTACGAGCAGCGGCCATCGACGCCCCCTCGTGCTAGGGAACCGACAAGGGCCCAACGCGCCTTTGCTCTGGACTACCCCGGTTTTTGTACCAGCCCAGAAATGGCTGGTCCATCTTACAGCTTTAGCTGTAGCATTAGATTGGCATAACGCTCGCTACCAATTGGCTTTCAATTTGCTAGTTGCCGTGCTGCTTTCCTCTGCGCTCTGACACGCGTTACACAAATACTACGAAGTACTACATCTCTGGAGTAGGTACAGTACTAGTATGTACTACTAATAGTACTACCGATAGTAGTATGGACCGTCATTCCGCTCGTTCCACCGCGATGACGAATGCTCAAGCCCAACGTGATCAATTCGATCACTTCGATCCCCCCCACAACTTCACTAGCCCCCTCGTTTTAACCATTATCGTTCGTCATGCACTTTTGAATTTGCACTCTTGACCGACCAACGCATTGCTACTTAGTATGGTATTTGTGGCCCCTACCCTCCAACCCGAACACGGCTACATCATTCTCGTGGTGGTGCTGGTGGCCTTTGTGAATCTGTGGGCGGGCTTCAAAGTTGGGGCTGCCCGCCGTCTCTATGGTATTGCGTACCCCCAGGTAAACCATCTCCATTGCCATATATTAACGCTATCTGAAACCCGTTGGACACGTGCAAACAGCAATACGATGATGTCCAATTGAT
This sequence comes from Aphanomyces astaci, assembly GCF_000520075.1. Lineage (NCBI taxonomy): Eukaryota > Oomycota > Saprolegniomycetes > Saprolegniales > Verrucalvaceae > Aphanomyces > Aphanomyces astaci. Next base: position 164,964 of record NW_009798331.1, on the reverse strand, counting down.
CGACTACTGTATACTGATGATGGACATTAGATGTACGCCGAAACCAAGGACGAGCACTTTTTAGCGTTCAACTGCGTCCAACGCGCTCACCAAAACGTGCTGGAGAACCTCCCCACTTTCTTATCCCTCCTCTTCGTGTCGTCGTAAGATCTCAAAATCGACACGTAACTTCGTATATATTGATGTAAACATCCACGGTTAGAGTGTACCGACCGCTGTGGGCTGCCATCGCTGGCCTCGTTCGCGTCATTGGGTTCATTGTGTACATCCACTTTTACTCGTCTGGCGACCCCGCCAAGCGCCAATACGGTGCTTTCGGCTACATCGGATTGCTTACCCTGGTGGGACTGTGCTTTGAAGCTGCGTTCCGCCTCATCACCGAATAAACGTAATAGTGACTTGGTTCATTGGGAGGTCTCTGGTTTGTGGCTTACGATAAGCTACTGGTAAGATCAAATCAATTAGCCGTCCATGTTTTTCCATCATGTAGTAAATCCAAAGTATTTATTCCTATTAATATAATAGTATACGTATATATTGTCAAGTCGGATTTAAAATTTGAGTGCTCAATCCAATGAGTAACGTTAGCACCAAATCGGCAGACAATCGATCGACCAATCAAAACCCTGAACACGAAGCAACTGGCCAATTAAGTCCTCTCTTCGAGCAATTAACATCGAATTAGTGTATGGATACAATTAGTGTGATGTCGTACAACTCATAATTCACAGTCAATTCAAACAATCGATCGATAGATTTGGCGAATCAGCACAAAAGTCCAAATTTTGGATAAAAGGACAATACAGTTATTGTGCTTTCGAGTGAAATTTCGTGTTGTGGTTTCTCGTTGGAATTTAAATCGATTTGATTGGCTACCTCAGATGAGCTCAAAATTATTAGCCAATCCAAAACCTTCTCAACGAAATTCAACCAATCAGATCGATTGTGGATCGGTTTGGTCGGCGCGATTCGATTGCACCACCTCCCCAAATTTGTATCAAATCAACAATATTGTAGTAACATTAATGGCACGCCGCAGTGAAAACTCTGAAGCACAAATCGACGCTATTGGCTAATCCAATTTATAGTAGATCTGATTGGTTATTTTTATAGAATGGACAACTGTATTCAGCCAATCAGAAGTACCAGTATTGTTCCATATTTTCGGAGTTTATAGCGAACTCACAATACAATTTCGTGTTATTTTCGTGATTTCCAAGAGAAATACACTAAATTATGTCAACGAGGTACGATTCAAATAGTGTGATAACCCTGTTCGATATTTTCTGCACAATTGCAAGCGCACGTCAACTCTCGACCGCAATGGCAGCCGCCGCCCCTCCAACTCTCGACAAGGCATCGTCGTACGATGACTTGTACGCGTCCGAGGCGGTGTCCAAGGGTGTGCTGCAGTACGTCAACATGGGCTTACATCCCGTGGACAATGTATCCCTTGGGAACCCCAAGACACATGACTTGGTTCAGCCGCAACAACAACAACTCTACCTGGCATTGCTCACTCTGCCTCGTGTACAGCAACTTGTGGAGCGTGCGGCATCTGAACAGCGCTCGTTGCACGTGTTGGACGTCGGATGTGGCACCGGGGCGAGTCTCCAATTGATTCAGACTGTCCTTCGCGCCTTTTCTCCGTCCGTGCCGATCGTCGTGGTGGGTATCGACAAGAGCCACGTCGCCGTCAAGCAGCACAAGCGACTCTTCTACGGAAAGCACGACAAGAACCATCGTGGGGTCCTGCATTATGACATCGAGCATCAACGGATGTCGGCGTTCTCGCGGCACCGCTTTGACATCGTCCTCGGCGTCCAAAGCTTCCACGAGATGAAGGCCAATCCCGACGCCGCGATTGCCGAAGTCGCGCGGGTGCTGAAACCACAAGGGGTGCTCCTCGCGGCGGACTTTTACTCGAAAAATCAACCTTTTATGACGGATTTCCTCGGCAAACTTCGCCACCACCCATCATTCGACTTGCATTTCGCCCAAGATGTGTCGCACTCGGCAACAATCGCTGCGAAACTGACTTCGATCAAGTTCGTACCTCCACGAAATTGCTAGGCAACGACTTTAGCAATTTTATATGTATAACGTTTATGAGGTCCATATTTATCCCACTTGATAAGTTTTATAAGACTTTGTGAATTTATTGTTTTATTCAAACTAACAATACAACGACCTATTAGAATGTCTTGGCTTCGTCGTACTATGACATTGGACGTATCCGTTTATTACATACTAACGATATATACTTGACAAAATGTCTTATTTCGACAATACACGTACATATATATATATATATATATATATATTTGACAAAATTTCTTATTTCGACGATATATATATATATATATATATATATATATTTGACAAATTTTCTTATTTCGACATTATATATATATTTATATGATGTTCTTTGTACTACTATATCATAGAATCGTGGAAGCATTGACTCAAGACGAGATCGTCCAGTTTGCGTCGTTGCTGACATTGAAAAAGTCCCCACAATATGAAGCTGTGCGGTTGGGCAGTGTGCAGTTTGGGCTGGTGGGGTACCACTCGGTGGTGGAAATTGAAGATGACGTTATCCTACACGATCACGTCATTGATGACGTGATCAATGACCAAGCAAGCGACGACGACATTGACGACATTGACGACAGCATGAACCCCAGTTATTACGACTATACGTACGTCCAACCGTGATCCCACCAAAAAAACACACAATAACCAACCCAATCAGCAATATATGTATATATATATAAATATATTGTTACGATGTTGAAAATTTCTTTCGTTTGATTTGGACGACTTGGGTATTTCCACGTTTTGCGATGTATATATTATATATAAATATTGGTATGAATGTCCGGATCCTGTTCAATCACACCAGGCCTCAATCATCTCTCCCATTGGTCAATCTGAAACTACTTGT
>NW_009798331.1:157780-158861 GCF_000520075.1 Aphanomyces astaci | reverse complement strand
TATATATATATATATATATATATATTTGACAAATTTTCTTATTTCGACATTATATATATATTTATATGATGTTCTTTGTACTACTATATCATAGAATCGTGGAAGCATTGACTCAAGACGAGATCGTCCAGTTTGCGTCGTTGCTGACATTGAAAAAGTCCCCACAATACGAAGCTGTGCGGTTGGGCAGTTTGCAGTTTGGGCTGGTGGGGTACCACTCGGTGGTGCAAGTGCAAGATGACGTTATCCTACACGATCACGTCATTGATGACGTGATCAATGACCAAGCAAGCGACGACGACATTGACGACATTGACGACAGCATGAACCCCAGTTATTACGACTATACGTACGTCCAACCGTGATCCCACCAAAAAAACACACAATAACCAACCCAATCAGCAATATATGTATATATATATAAATATATTGTTACGATGTTGAAAATTTCTTTCGTTTGATTTGGACGACTTGGGTATTTCCACGTTTTGCGATGTATATATTATATATAAATATTGGTATGAATGTCCGGATCCTGTTCAATCACACCAGGCCTCAATCATCTCTCCCATTGGTCAATCTGAAACTACTTGTCGCTGATTGGCTATAATCCACTTTCGATTTTCTACCGGAACGGGCGAAGTGGATATTTTTCTCTATACATTCTATAAGCCAATCCAATGTCTCCGCACGGATTATACACAGTGGAGTCCAAATCATCAAGCGTTGGGAACTTTAAAAGACTAAATCGACCCAATATATATACATATATATATTTATATATATTTCCACTGGTGTGTTGATGCATGCACTTTAATATATATATATATATTCCTACTGGTGTGTTGATGCATGAACTTTAACGGACGGAATAATCGACCACATATATATAATATATCTATATTTCCACTGGTGTGTGTTGATGCACGTTGCACATAGAACGTTGTTCCCGGAACTCGAACTTGTCAAGCAACACGTCCACGTGATCCAAGAAGAAGCCGCGGCCGCCCAGTTGGTGTCTAGTTGGCCCAACTGGCCCGAAGATCATTACGTGGGCGACGACGGCGAGTGGCGCGTATTT
>NW_009798331.1:152235-153765 GCF_000520075.1 Aphanomyces astaci | reverse complement strand
AAACAAGTCTTGGATTACTTGACAGAGTTCATTGAATCATCATATATTGCTTATTGTCGATTTGATACAAATTCGGGGAGGGGGTGCAATCGAATCGCGCCTACGAAACCGATCCACAATCGATCTGATTGGTTGAATTTCATTGAGAACGTTTTGATTGGCTAATAATTTTGAGCTCATCTGAGGTAGCCAATCAAATCGATTTAAATTCCAGAAATTTCGTGTTGTGGCGTGGTTTGTCGTACTCGAAAGCATAATAATTAAATCATCATTTATTACTTAGTTGAATCATCATTTATTACTGAATTAAATCATCATTTATTACTTAGTTGAATCATCATTTATTACTGAATTAAATCATCATTTATTACTTATTTGAAACATCATTTATTACTTAGTTGGATCATCATTTATTACTTAGTTGAATCATCATTTATTATTTAACTGGATTATCATTTATTAATGAGTTCATTGGGTCATCATTTCTTATAGTGTGTCACTTGTTACAAGGTCCATTTGATCGTTTATGACAGAGTCGTTTATTGAATCATATATTGCACCCATCATTTATTACTGAATCCGCTGATTATTTACTGTACATAGTTTAGTGGAATCATCTATTACAGAGTCAAGTGGAATATCATGGTTGTATGTGTGGTAAACACATCATCTATCTTGAATGGATGTGTCCTTGGTGTAGTCGACTATAAGTTGGTCTGAGCTATATACATATATATATCTTCTCTCTGCCATTGAAGCGCGTTGTATCCTTGAAAAAATAATATATATAAATATATCAAACGCACATTTTCGTTGTGGCAGGGCTGGGCCGACTTGGCCAACGACATTCTCCGGGTACATTTGGGTCTGGATGTACCGTCGTTAAAGCAAACAAATGGACCACCCAATGAAGAAGAAGAAGAACAGTGTTGTTGTATGGTCGTTGCTGGCGAAGTTCGTCCGCATCAAAATGGACAATTGATTGTATTTGACGACAGCAAGTTGCACTATGCGTTTAACAAACACCCCACCGCGAACCGGTACGTATATCCTCGTCGGTACATGTGACACAGTTAAGGTATTCTTGTGCGACACTGTTAGGTGTGTGCTGATTGTGGATGTGATGCGGCCTGCAACCGTTCCAAAGGGAAAAGCCGTGGGCGGCCACACAGACGAACTGGATCGGTTTATTGAACAGTACAATGCGTCGCTAGTACAGCCAGACGACGACGAGTAAACTTGTTAACATTGTGAAACATATGGGACCGAGTACTATAAATAGTAGTACAGTGACAGTGTTCATTGCAAACCACTCACGTCGAGCCGCCCACACTACTAACTAGTACTAGTGCGGAGTACTATATTAATAGTATAATTAATATATATCAAGGCTTGATTATTATTGCACGCAAAAGCTGCAATATCCATTTGGTTTGGTTATGGTAAAAAGAGCCTTGAATTTTTGAGTTTGTGAGGATAGTCGAATTGAACAGGGGGTATGTCGTTGATACTGTACCAGTAGTACAGTAA
>NW_009798331.1:91409-151546 GCF_000520075.1 Aphanomyces astaci | reverse complement strand
GTTTTGATTGGTCGGTCGATTGTCTGTCGATTTAGTTATGCTGCGCATTCGATTGAGCACCCCATTCGAAATTCGAATCGAATTGACAAATACTTTAGAATGTTACCATCAATCTATATATATATATATATATGAAATCCCACGAATTTGGGGATGTATAGCAAGTAGTTTGGTCACGATATGTATCCATTGGACAAGACAGCGGCAAAGCACAGGATATGTGTCGTTGCTTATCGCAGTTTAATGTTGAACACGCCTACAATACATACCATCCATCAGTCCAAATCAAAACCGAATACTAGTATCGTTTAAAAAAAAATATAAAAAGTAAATCAATTCAAAGCGAAGAAACACATACGACGTACAGCCTGGTACAGCGTTGAGGTCGGCGTTGACAATGGCGAGAATGCCAAGGTTGGCCAACGCGCCTCGAAGCAATCCGCATGGGAAGACGAGGAACACGAGCGCTTTCTGCTTGGACTCAGCGTCATGTTCGCCCGACAAGGCTTGGATCCAACGAAAGTTGAAGTCTTGCAGGACAAATACCCCCTGTATCCATGACCCATTATCATCATTCATGCCCACATTGGAGATGACGACCAACAACATGCAATGGCGAGAGGGAGTTCATGAGAAAGATCGAGACGTGGTTGAACATGATTCAGGAAGCGCTGCGACGGACGACGCGTACCCGATGGTTGGTCTGAAGTTTGTCGATTTGCTTTTTGAAAATGTGGATCCAGAAGTCCTTGCACAAGAACTTGATCACGTCCAACGGCTCCAACAAGCGCGGCCGGTCGCGGGAAAACCGCTCCACGAAGCGATACCCGACGTCATACCCAAACGCTTCGAGCTTTGCCGTCAAGTCGTCGCTGGGAGCCCACGCGTCCTCGGGAGCTTTCTCGGCCGTCGACGGGTGCCGCTCCACCTAGCGTTCATGGCGTGTGAAGATGTAACGTTAACGTTACACAGTGCGGTGGGGTGAACAGGATGAAGGGTACCATGGACCGAACAGCTTCGGCGTACAGCTGGAGGAAGCAGGACTCTGCTACTTCGTGCGGCGCCTGCTGCTGTTGCATGTTGCCAGACCAGAATTGTGATAAATCTCCGATACGAATGTCAACAGATTGGGTATAAAGCAACTGATTTAAACGTATCCTATTGGCTGATAGTGTAAATATAGTATGATTTTATCGAATCAAATGCCGAGTGACATCCAGAACGAAGCAATTTCTCGTGATTTTTACTTTGAAGTTAACGTTATTCAATATACTAGTACTAGTATTGCGTTGCACTTAATAGGAATTACTATTAATATTAATAACGTAACGTTAACAGTAAAAGGGCGATTAAGGGCGATTTATTTTGTACCGTGAATATACTCCGTATACAGTACTAGTATACACGGAGTAGTACTACGTAGTAATTGACAGTTATTAACAGTAAACTATGGATTTCCTCCTTATGACGAACGGCGCATCTAACTAACTGTAAACTACAACTTCCACTCGACCTTGTGAACGTCTTGGACGGTCAAGAGCTCGAGCAGCTCCGACGCCACGTCAGGCTCAATCCACCACCACCCGTCGACGGCGTTTGGATCCAATGGATGGGCAAAGTCAATGGGTTCGTCGATTAGCAGCACTTCTTCCTTGATCAAGACATTGGCCATCTCGTCCACCTCGGCCTTGTGTAGGGCCAGCGTTGCTGACGTGGCACTGTGTGCGTCGTCGTCTGTCAGGTCGGCTACTTGGTCCACAAGTCGGGGCGAGTGTTTCCGACAGTAGCCGCGGGTGCGTGCATGGGCGGTGCAGCCAGAAGCCCGGCAAGCCCGGCCGCCGCCATGACGAATACACTTCTTGCGCGCGCTCGCTCGAGTCGTGCATCCGGTATAGGTACATTGCCGCAAAGCAGCCGACGCCCCATGTTTAGAGCACACGGTTCCCAGCCGAGCGTTGAGGTAGCAGCCATCCACGGAGCATTGCTTCCGCCCTCCGTGGCGTACACAACGATGGCGTGCAAATACTTGGTTGAAACATGTTGGACTGGCTAGGCAGCGCGCGCGATGCCAGTGGAACGCGCATTTGACGGTGGAGTCTTGGGATAGCGCGGCAGGTCGGTTGCATCCGTTGAAGATGCACGACAGCAGCAATGCTGGTGGCTTGGTGGCGTGGTGGTGGTTGGACTTGTGGATGGTAGTGCAGGTGGTCATAATACTGTGCGTGGGCGTTGTGTGGTAGCAAGACAATTCCAAAGTGAGCGTTAGCTGTTGGGTTGGTAGGTAAGTTTGATGGAGACGCAAAAAAAGATACCTCGCAAGATTCCAGTGGGGGCGTGCTACGGCGCCACCACGTCATAGTAGCACGAGACTCGACCCAAAGGACTGTAGTACACGCAGATCATATGGCGGTGGTATGGCTTAGACTACTACTACATGTACTCCTACATCATCCAACACGACGAGCGGACGACGGCATTAGTATGTACCGGTACTAGTACTCTGTATTGAGTACCACTAGTCGTAACGCCCTTTTGTGGCTCCCAATGGCTGTTGCATTGGAAATTGTAGTTACTACTTCGAAGTAGTAGGTACCAATGAATGATGCACACAGGGAAGAAGTGTTGGGACATCCGCAGATTTGTTAGCCCTACATCTGATCAAACATGATGTCATTTCCGGAGGTGGCAAGTGCTACACCTTTTTTCGGTTAATTTCAGGACTTTTTCGCGAAATGAACAAGCAATTCGCGGCGGTTCCACTTCGTTCGTTGTATATTCGTTATATTTCGCCATTCGCAAAAAAGTATGGTGAGGTCCTGAAATTAACCGAAAAAAGGTGTAGTAGTACAGTATACTACCCCACTACGAACTGTACTGTGTGTACTACATGCATGCACCTTGTCCTCGTATTGCTCAAGAGGGCGGGCTTCCATGCAAAGTACTCGAGTACTAGTAGTACGTAGTACGATTGTGATAAAAGATACTTTGTGGAGCCAGCCAGATCAAGCAAGTACGATAGTAAAATGTTGATGCACAAAGCGAGGCATACTAGTACAGTAGGTGTAGCTCAACCCTTCATGTATGTACATACACCGCCTACATACGTAGGTTGGTTGCTTCAACAACCCGTCGTCACATAACGACGTGCACTGGTACTGTACCCCCAAGACGTCAGTGTCTTTCTACACCGTCGCCAACGGCATATGTCGGCTCTTCATCTCTGTCATGTGGAATACAATTGACAGTATGTACTTTTGTTCTTGAAGTACTACTAGTAACTCAGTACTGTTCGAAATTCGGTACTCCCATTCGTAGGTAGTAGTACTAGTTATTAATACTTGGTATTATTATTAATAATAGTACATACAGTAAGTCCACGATACTGTATCACAGACCTGTTCAAATAATATAGCTTTCATTTTCTTGCCACGTAACTCCAGTTGCTCCCAACCACACATATACACAGATGTATGTGTCATCTATACATGTTTCTTGTCGTCTGCGGTCAAGATGGCAGCACAACTTGCTTGCAGGGCGATGAATTCTGCTTCAATCGCTGCCATCAACTTGGGAGCGTCTATGGACTTGTCAGTGGCAACGGTCACACCGAGGGTGTTGCCGATGCTGGTGATGGCAATGCCGACATTCACGGACGGCGGCGGCGGAAGGAACCCGATGGACTGGACGATCTTCGCGCCGCCCAGGTACAACTCATCGGATGGCCCGCGTACGTTTGTAATGGCGACACTCACGCGGGAGGTAAACATGCGGCTGATGGGCAGCATCACCGCGACAGGTAGCGCCGCCATGATCTTGGTGAGTCCTAGCGTGAACACCCGCTCCAGCGAGGTCTTGGCCTCGGCCATAGCTTGGACGACCATCTCGGTGCGTTTGATGCGGTTGGGTTCACCCACGGGAAGGTCGATGAGCAGCGAGCTGAAGGCGTTGCTTGTGGTTAAGAACGGATCGTACACTGATCGCATGTTGATGGGGATGGCCGCCCGAAGAAACATGCGCGGGTGGTGGCGGTCGGTTTCGGGAAGCATGTGCTTGAGGGCTCCCGCCACACATGACAGCATGACGTCGTTGATGGACGCGGCCATATGTTTGCCCAGAGCTTTGGTGTCGGTAACGGTCAAAGCCAACGAATATGACAGCCGCTTGGTCGTGTGGCCTGGTTGTTTGAAGTACTGGGAGCTTTCAGCAATGCACATCATGCATACGATTTTGCGCATGTACAACGCAATAGACCATAAAACAAGCCCGACGGTTTCAAGTACGTGGATGCACTGAATCGAAATCGATCGCCAGATGCTAGTATGGTGGCGGCGACCATCGCTTGGCTTTTTTGGTGGGGCAAGGGCGTGCGTAGCTAGTTTCTCGAGCACGGCGTACCCGTTGTCGCACACTTTCAAAAAGAACATGGACATGGACTGGCCATCCCCGAGGCAATGGTGTAGCCGCCACAGCAGGAACGTTTGATCGTTCACATGCACCATGTGCAGCTTCCACAGCGGCATGGCCATGTCTAGCGGCACGTTGTTGAGCGTTTCTGCATATTCGTGGACGTCTTGCGACGTATCCAGTTGATGCACCGTGATGTGGTCAGCCACGTCAAAGTCTTCGACTAAGCAAAAGTCGCGCCCGACGACGCGGGACCGGAACCGCACAAAGAAGGCCGGCTCGAGGCGGGAGCGAAGCTGCGCCACCAGCGTCTCCTTGGACACAATCTTGTCTAGGACGGTGATCGTGAAGAGAATGCTGAGGTTGGTGTCGGTTTCGGTGAGCAGTGTCGTGAGCCCCGTGGTGGTCAGTCGGCGCTTGAGTCGTCGGTTGGTCGGTGGTGGCTTGGAGACCAGAAACGGAAACAAGTACGACAGCAGCACGCTCACCGCTAGGCAGAAAGTCACGGGCACAGTCCAAGGCGACGCCGTCAACGAAGCATGTTGGCAAGACTCGAACGCAGCCAGCGATGTGTCCATCGTGTTCGTGGAGGATCGGGTATGAAAATGCGTGATCTTGCCACATCAAGAACATCGTTGTGTCAACATTTGCAGCGTTGACGCAACACAGTAAAATAGCCGGTCAAATTACCTCGACATACGTACCATATTGGAGTTCATTCAACGTTTGCAGGATTTAAGCAGGGCGGACGAGGTGTATGGGCTCGCAATATGGCCAAATACATTCAGTGTTGGCACGAGTATCAAGCTGCACATCACGGAGCTGCTGGCTCGGCTACCCGGAGGGTGTACCTATGGGCTAACAAGTTGGAGCTAACTTGAGAGCTGTGAGACCAGGCAGCAAAATCCGTTCCCAGCCAATCCCAACTCGACCTGAATGGGGGTGGCATATCTCCAAGTCAAATATGAACTAAACGATGCATATATACACTAACATTAGGCATTCAATACCATCGTGACTCCAATGTGTATATTTAAAGTATATTATGGTGCTTAGATATTGGGTAAATAGGTGGAAAGAACGTAGAACACAAATGTGATGCGTCAACCAATTGCGAAATGTCCAATGATACGCATACATTTTCGAGTGACCACAGGAATAAGAAACTTCATGTGTGAGGGAGAATTGGCACCATTATTATTTACTGGTAAGTACACATGCCTCGATAATGCTGACGCAACAAGCCCAAGGCAGCCCTCTGCACCTCCTTAGCCGACCTATCATTGCAGCCTAGCCCCGCCAGGTACTCTACGAGGAAAGTACAGTTATGGCAACGATGCCGTCTAAAACTACATACAACTGTACTACGTACTGTGCACAACGTGGTAGAACGCATAGTTGGTCAAATGGGGGTGTGGTCGGGGGGGCAATTGGGGTGGAGATGACTTTGTCTAGGAGGGGGAATTGTGGGGTTAACAGGATGTTTACGTTCACGCACAGCAGCAACAAGTGAAGGAATCGCCCTTATCGTCATATCGTTTGAAATGCAGTGCAGGATTCGAGGTGTACCAGTTGAGGTAACGGGAAGGCAGTCTTACTTGTCATCGTAAACTTTCAGCAATAAACGACACACGGTTGTAACTCTAGTTGAGGTGGTGGTCGTTCTGGACACTAGCAATACATCTATTCGACCTGAAAAGTCAACAAAATCGACAACACCGCACGATCGATGTACACACGATTTCACAAGGAGCTAATTGCCCCGTACAAGAGTGCACATGTGGAATCTCATTCCAAATCGATCCTTGCACGCTGGTGAAGCTCACATGCAATAGTAAGAGGTACAGTGTACGTTTTCGTCTGTCGGTTAGAAGCTAAAGCGGTTTGGTGACAAGTATATCACTTCGAAGTACATGTAGTAGCGTAGTATTATCCGACCAGAATATCACACTGCTGCAATTTGTGGTCGTAAACATCCGAATCAGAACGTCTACTACTCCGGAGTACGAGTAGTAGTATTCAACTAACTATCTGACGCCAACTCATCCAAGACGATGTGGTCGTCGGTGGCACTGTAAGTACCTGCTACAGTAGCACACGTACGACATGATTGTGTTTCAATACAGGACGAACGAAATCCATGAAATTGCTGAACTAGTAGGCGTCTGGCAATAACTTCTCGGGTTCGGGGTTCCTTCCCATCGAACGATTCAATGCGATGATGACGATGCCATTTGGAATCCCATTAAAAGTCTATTAAGTACTTACTACAAGGTACATATATCACAATATCGGTCGGTCTACCTGCAGTATTGTCCTTCAGCCATAATTTGGAGTTTTAGGTTCATCCGCCGAATCCCATTGATCAATGTTTGCTTTTGTATAGAATTTTATATTAATATATATATATATATTTGACTATTGTCACCCTTGTTTCATTCACATACGAATCTAGTCGTTGATGCTGAGAGAGAGTTTGATTGGCTACTTGATTCGTGCTCTGGATTTTAATTGGTCGATCCTTCGATGGAGCACCCCCCTCCATTTTCGAATTATCGAATTGACAAATACAATTGTGCTACAAGCAAGGTGCAAACGGGTTATTATTATGTCGATTAGCGTGGCTACACTATATATTTACACCACTCGAATGTGGGGTAATCGAGTAGTTATAGCCTGTGGACCACTGCCTTTGTCCAAGTATCGGGTGACGACGTATTCCCAGCCCAGACTCAGAAGGCCGTTGAGAGCTACCATGCTCAGCATGTACCATCGAAACGCCTCGGGCAACTCGACCAATTCAAACCACCTAGACACATCCCATAATTCAAAATTCAAAGTGAATAATTAATAGCATCGAGAAGACCCTTCAAATGCAATAAATAGCCAAACGATAAAAAACGAAGTCAAATTCAATAAAGGGCCAACGCTAAAATTAATGATAAAAATAAATCGCCAACACTAAAACGTCATCCAACAAGAATAAAAAATAGCATGCTTATACTCAAAACAACATACATACTAATGGTTCTAGTCAACAATAAGCAAGTAATAGACAGTTCATCCCTATCGTCCTACTCGACAAAAATCAATACTGTACGAAGACTTACCCCAAAATAGACGGGTTTTGCGTCAGTGTAAGACATGTCAGAACCACAACTAGGCCCACAACATAACCACCAAACAGCTTGTTCTGGGGCCACACTGGCTGCCGAAAGTGGTCTTTTAAATTGATCGCCACTGCGACAATCACAAATTCCCAATGGCCAAACAGCCACACAACAGCATTCTCGTAGGACTGCCTTGTGTAGCCGTCGCCCATTGGTGGCTGGTAGTTGTAGCTACATGTGGAATTCACAATATGAGTGGCGTCTGTGGTCGCATAAAGGGAAGCGGCGGTCTCCACAGAGCAAAACCACGGCGCGTGCATAGCTACAACACACAGATTTAACAAAACCTCGACCAATATATATATATATTATAGCTCTAATTTTGTACCGTGAGACCAGACGATGGAAAAGCACGCGAGAAAGATCACGACGTGGCCAACGATGGACCACACAATTGACCGAGCCTACAACGCAGTGATTAATATCATAAACATGAAATTGTTTTTCATGGGTTTAATTAAAAGGAATTCCCGCGTGTCTACTAAAAGCATACAATCAAAGTAAATATATAAAAAAGAATAGAATTAAAAATATATGCAGAAATTCTTGATTTTTTTCATTTCACAACTGTATAGTGAGAATATTATGTTGAATCATGCAACTGACTATGCAATAGTGTATGAGACCCTCGTAGACAACAGTATATAGTATATCTTCCAAATAAAATGACTCTAAATTATATTTTATACCAAAACCATTCTTATAATTATACGAAATACACCTTTCTCTGGATATAAATTTGGAGTATAAAAAAAAAAAGAATATATTTATTATATACGTACAAAGAGAGTGGTCGCGGGTTGGTGCGAGGTGATGGCATGCGTCGGCTTGGACTGTAGCATCAACATGGACAGACCCAATACAATCACCATGTCGTCCAATAGAAACTACCCCGTTTGTTAACTAAAATGACAGAAATAAACAGTGTCTATAACGAATACACGTACTTGGTTGTTGCCCAGTGAAACCAATACACTGTACAAAGTTGACGTCATAATCACTTGTGTGACAGGGTACAGGACCATAAATTTGAACCCGACAAATGATGTCGTGAGGGCACACCGGCCTTCCCGGATCAGCGTCAGCACATCCATCACGTCCTGTCGGCGGCTTGTAAAGGGCGCGACTACAGAAGGATAAAAATTAATACATGGATATATATATATTTATATTTATATTCGCGACAACAGAAGGATAAATATGAATACATGAATATATATATATATTCATGTATACACTTATATTTATATATATTTATATATATATATTTATATATATATATAAATATAATATATATATATTTAAATTTATATATATATATATTTAAATTTATATATATATATTTAAATTTATATATATTTATATTCGACCAATTCACTCGACTTGTTCGAGGTGGAACAAGAATAGTTTAAAATTGCTAGAGTTCGTCCTACGATACTATACGGTATACTAAAACAGCATAATAGCATAAGCGTTTACCGATCGAAGCTTCGGCATTCGACAGAGCTAGCCCCACGTGAGCTGCTTTCAGCGCCCCGCAGTCGTTGGTTCCATCGCCACACATGCCCACATACTTCCTATATTATATAAAACGTGAATATATATAATTCAATGGAATCTCAAACCGACTCTACAAATCGAATATTGAAATATTTTTTTTGTTAAAATTGATTTTATGAGGTAACGTTACGGTAGTTATGGTACGTATATTCAACGAGGTTAACACATCAGACGTTATTTATATTTAGAGTAAGTACGCCTGCGATAGCAAAACGCGGATTTATCCTACGTTCGTTGTATTTAACCATAATTGGTTGTACAATAACAGTTTAATTTGCACACTAGTGCCAATACAAGCACAATATTTGTACTATATACACGCTCGTACGTTACCAAAATTAATCTATTCCTTTTTTAAACATATGCACTATATATATAAATACATACTAGTATTTATAGATTTTGAAATACTGTGGACATACGCAGGTCAAGAGATATCATAATATACATACATACATACCCTTGAGCCATGAGTGTTTCAACGAGATATGCTTTTTGGTCTGGACGAATCCGGGCAAATATTTTAATATTTTCCACCAACACTACAAGATCCCCCGCTCCATGCGCTTGGAACCACTCCAGGGCCGCTCCCGTCATCTACTCCATAGATATTACAGTAGACTATATAAACAATTTTATCCCAAAATACATGGCATACACCAAATAGACAATATATACATAGATATAGTTTGTGTGCGTTAATTGGCCATGACTCCCAGTTAATAAAAGGTACAGCCAACGTACGGCAAAGTCCACTGAAGTGCCAAGAAGAAGGAAGGCGTCCATGGAGAATTGCTGGACAACGCCAGAAGAAACGTGATGCAACACCACATTACACCTGTCGTCGTCGTCGTCGTCGGTTTGGCGATGGTTGATGTCCAGCACCACCACTTCTGGATGCAACTGCATAGTTACTGCGTGGGCGACTATATAATCACGAATCGCATTAATATACAATATTCTTCAAGATATATATATATATATATATATATACAAAACAATACGCTCATTGGTACGACTCACACAATGTATACAGAACGACGAATGAAGGGGTCGGAGCAGCAAGGCAAGGACGATGAATATTATGAAAGAATTCTAATACTATAATTTATAGAATATTAAATTATTTATATATATATATTCAATAAATATATTATTTATAGGAAGATAGATAAATACACAGGAGCAGCGTTGTAGACATGTGACTGGTCACAAGTTTCTGGAAAATGGAGAGGTTATACCGTGGATAGCCGTGAGTGCATTGTCGCCAGTGATCATTCGAACATCGATATCCGCAGCTTCCAAAGCACCTATCAACGCTGGCGAGTTGGGTTTGATGGGGTTCTATCAGAAAATATCAAAAAAGTATTCTTTATATATATATATTTGAGAAGCCAACGTACTGTAAAGAGTAAAAGGCCCACAAATGTCAAGTCGGCTTCGATGTGGGACCGCTGGAGCCCTCCTCGTTGCTGAGCTAGTTGCTTGGTCGCTAGTCCCATACAATACAATCCCTGCTTGGCGTAGTTGTGCACCGTGGCTTGAAAATGAAGCGGCAGAGTTGACGACATGCATACTTCAGCCACCGCTTCAGGGGATCCCTATCCGTGAAGAACATAAATATATTTACACTACATCACAAATATATATAGATATAAATCAAATAAAAAATATATATACCAGGACACACAGGCCAAATAAACAGGGACTCCAACTATCTCTACAGTTATTTAGATAAATCGAAGGCTAGACGGTTCTCATGCACAAACAGTACTGTATGTAGTAGTCTACACATATATTAATAATATCCATCCAAAACACACCCACTGATGGAAACACCTCCGACAACTAAACGAATACTATTCTACTTTGGATAGTTTTACGAAAACAAATAAATTATTCTTATTTGGATCGTTTTGTTTACTTTTGACAATATTTTACCTTGACAAATACAGTTCCGTCCTTGAGCACCACCGACGACCGCTGCAATACCGAGTCAAATGCAAACTTTTGAGCGTATTCAAAGCGACGCCCGCTGGTGCGGCACTCGATCGCAGCATCCTTCCAAATGTGATTGGAAGCTTGGAATAGACTCACTTCTAACGGTGATCCCACCAACACTCCTACCATCGCCATCAAACCAGAGTATATAAATCAACGGTTTAGGCCTGAAATATATATATATATATATATATATATATAAGATACGTCACTTGACTATGACATTCTACATCTAGACATGGATTCAAAACTATATCACACTCACAACGTCGGCAACGATAGAAACATATTCCTTATATATATACATATTGCTTAGATATATATACATATTCCTTGGATATATATATATACATATTCCTTAGATATATATACATACTACTAGTATCGTTGTAGCATGTTGTTTAAAGAAATATATATATTATGGATTCGAATCGAATGATCTCGGCGCCGAATCGAATCACGAATCATTGACGCTTTTGGTTATCCAATTTTGAGTGGATTTGATTGGTTCTTAAAGAAAGGACAAGTATATTCAACCAATCAGAACTCCAGCGTGATTCAATATTAATTAGACAAACCACGCGTATTTTGCAAGTTTATAGCGAAATATCACAATATATGTATATCTTTTCGTCGACAATCTTCTCTCAATGTTGCACGTCGTTCACACACATATATATATATACGGATACAAAGATATACCGAGATACGATCAAGTATACATGTATAAATAGATACACAAAAACCACATCAATGTCGTACCGTGCACCTGCGTGACACCATGACAAGTGCCAGCTGCATGCAGCATAGTTGATGGCGTAGAAGAGTCTAGGAGCGGCGCCAATCCAGCAAACTCGACCGACGCCTCGATAACTTCACTGTGGTTGGCCTTGTTCTCCTGTGGCTCCTGTGTAGAAGTAGTAGTAGTACGCTGTACAACGACATCCACGCCTTCAAACGACATGGTATCGGTGGTTAATGTGCCCGTCTACAGGTAACCGCGCCAGTTATTACAACAATTCGTAAAAAATAATATATTATTCTAAAAATTATGAAATAGTCGTAATAAAACCAAATTCGAATACGGGAGTTAGGGGGGTGCTCCATCGAATGACCAGATTCACCAAACCGACCGACAATCGATCGACCAATCAAAACCCAGAACACGAATCAACCAGCCAATCAAATTATTCACTCTTCGACCAAGTCAACATCGAAATAGTGTGTGACTGAAATTAGTGTGATATTGGACGATCGTTACATACAAAAGTCAGTACTAGAAAGCGATCGATCGAGATAGATTTGGTGAATTACAGTAGCATTATAAAGTCCAAATTTCGGGTCAAAGAAGGACAATAACAGAAAACAGGTCCCATCGACCCCAATTTGAAAATCCAACTTAAAAATATTACACAACTATTGTATAGTGGTCGTGGATCTCCACCATGAAATATATAAAAAACGTGAATGATGATTATATATATATATCATTCAATATCCTCGTTCTCAAATCCGTGATACAATGGGGGTGTATAGAACTAAATTGTTCCACTCCCACAACTGTACGACGATATATTTTGTAATATGTTGTTCGACTCGAACATTCCTCTTGTATTAATTACATCCAATCAAAAGCCAACCGTAAATTCTTTTCAGCCAATCATACTGCTGCGTGGGTCGACAATCGACATTCAAATAACGCGCTTTTACATCGTTTAACATAAAAAAATAAATCAAGTCCACCCATTCTCACACCAACAGCCAGCCGCTGTCACATATCATATTGTGCATTTCACCCAAAGTTGGAGTTGTAAGTCCTTTATCCAAATATCTTTCGATTTGATCCTATTTCATCTTGTACTCACTATACTACACAAAGATTAGTATACAACCATGTTACCCAATCCTGTAGGACTGAGTCGAATAAAACGTTTGGATGGGTATAAGTTCGAAAAAACTGACATATTTGATTGGCTTAATTACCTATTTTTCACTTTTCTTTTATAATATTACTCCATAAAACATTCGACTATTCTACCGAGGGCTCCAGTTTCGAATCGATTAAGCAATACTATCTATATATAGTTCATAATAGTAGACATGTACAGTATACCTTGTCAAAGCAAAAACATGTCAAATGACCTGCCAAGTTGACCTTGGGTCCGTCGATGCAAAAGATGCCCATAGATTGCAGCCGGTGGATCGAGTACCCCACGCCCACGCTCAGCATCAACGGCAACGCTGGCGGCACCGCAATTGTAATTATATCCAAGCAAGATACGACCACACGCATCCACCCGAGGCCGTGTCTGGCTCTAGACAGCCCACATATATTTGTCAGTACCAAAAAAATATATATACTTATTGGTGGGATGGAGAGGGGTATATATATAATATATATAATAACCAGTGGATTACGACAACGACGAGATGAACCGCAGGTTGGACTGTGGAACATAGATCGAAAGAGTTGACTTTTAAAAAAGGAATGATCGCATACATACATACTATACAGAGTGTAGCGAGGAAAATATAAAAGAAACGTGCGCTCTCCATATATCCATATATGCGTGTGCATATATGGATATATATTGATGCACGTATTGATATATATAGATGTATATACTGATATATATATACTGATCTATATATATATATGTTAACGTACGCGTCGTAGCTGTTTTTAATCCCTGTAAGTACTGCCAGTGTCGAAAGCGCGACGAGAAAGCGGTAGCTGTCTTGCTCGACTTGGAAGTGAATTGGTTTGGGGCACACAATCGATCGGAACAAATCGCCTACACAATATATATATATATGTATTTATATATTTATATATTATTTTACTGAAGTAATTATAACGACATCAAATCATAACTTGCCAGGAATACTATAATTCTCCACTCGTCGATCATAACAAACCATACAATTGACCAATCGTATTACTCTACCCTCCACGACCACCAACATTTCATTTCCTTGTTCAATCACGTTTGGCCAATGTAGATATATTATGTAAGTATATATATATATTTGAAATATTCGAAAGATATATATATACCCTTGGACGTATGAAAGCCCACTGCAACCACCACCGCTTTGCAAGTATCTGCATCCAATCGAACGACTGTAGATCCTGCCGACAAGAGCGACGCTTTGCACGAAGAAGACGTAAAATCCACTGCAGAGACGGCGACGGCATGCTTGTTGACCGGAATCGCTAAGTTACATGACGATGTTAGATGGAAGGATAACATCGAAATAAATCATTCATTTTCATATATATATAAATATATATATATAAATATATATGGTACCTTCGCCAGTTAACGAGGATTCGTCCATAGCACACGCCCCTTCCACAAGAAGCATGTCGGCGACCACCGCACCCCCTTTGTCCAACTCGACAATGTCTAGTCATAACACATTGTTAGAGCTTAACCAATCATTTCAACGCTCATAGAAATATATCAATATATATATATATATATATATATATATATATCACAACACGCTCAACGTATAGCATTGACATTTCGAGAATCCTCTCTCTCTCTCTATATATATATACATGTTTACGTTCATATTCCTTTCGAAACTATAGGCCATATATAAACGTTTTGAACCTAATAATAGGTTGAGAAATATAGGTTTTAACAGGAATCTGTATGTACACATTGTAGTATTATACACGCCCAAACAATAGATCATAGAATACCTCCAACCACAAGGGCGGTCGCGGGTACGCACAGGTGCTGATGGTTGCGACGCACCTACTTACATGGAGAATCAAATATATATAAATATTATATATATATTATCGTGTTTCCAATGCAAAGCACAGTACGTACATGCACAACGACGTCGTCCATGTGCATAAAATTGTGGAGTTTTCTTGTGTTGAGCAGTTGGGTTGCGACTTCGTAGCCGACGGAGCCAACAGTCATGGCCAGAATCAAAATGGAATAGCTCCAGTACGCTTCATAGAGCCATAATGCGACGCTCGTGAGCTGGAACAAGTAGAACGGATGCAGAAGCTTCTCCATGAGCACATGGTGGGCCGGCAAGAGCGCAATCTCAAGCGCATTTCGTCCAAAGTATCGAAGCAGCGCGGCTGCCATCTCGTCCGAGTGCCTACATGTAAGATATGCAAAACAAATATGGTTGAATAATTGACTTGCACAGTTGAACGAGGTAGTACTCGAAGAAGCATCATCATAAACATGGACGTGTACCCAGAAGTCAGTCGAGATCGAAGAGCGTCACTCGAGGTCACGCCATACAAGGTGGCGCTGATTCGGCGAAACGACGTCGTGCTATCGTCGTACATGTATCGATGCTTGCGAAACGTAAACCAGATGAGTTGTTCGGGGGGATTGACGCCGTCGTCGGCGCTGGTCGTGGGAGTGCGCTGCACGGGCACCGCCTCCCAGCTTCCTGTGCTGTCGCGACGCTGAACTAATACCACGGTGGCAAATACCCCCGATGACAACGGTGTCAGCGTGCATGCGGCATGCAACAGTGGCATGTAGTAGGCAAGAAGGGGCAAGACACCGAACGATGTCACACACAATACGGAGTACAAGGCTTGCTTCCACCATGTTGCTGCCCGGTACAACCGAATCGAACGGAATTCCGACGGCAAGAACAGCACGGACGTGATGCCGCTGCCGCCGCAGCGAAGCATGTCCACCGAACCTACACAGACAGGACCGCTATTGTCGTCCACGGGACAAGTGGCCGGTGCGTCCAGCAACGTTGCGCTGTCCTCGGCGTCGCTCGAGCGCTTCTTCATTTCACCGAGGTGAAAGTGCGCTGGATCGGCGAGATTATCCGGATGCATTCCGGACAATTAGAAAGTTTTGGACAGTTTCGAAAAAAACTCAAAAGTAGTACTACGGTACGCACTGTAGTACAAGTATTCGTCTACATACAAATATAGAGGTATACGAGTATATAATATACTTCGATGTATAATACTAGTATACTAGAATTACTATTGATAGTATTGCACAGTACTACGAAGTACTACGTCTTATAACCTGGTAGTAGTATAATTAAACTCCGTCGATTTGTTGTATCACAAGCTTCCCGTACATTTAAAAATCTTCAAAATTGACCAACTTTTACGTGTAAAGCTCGAAAAGCCTCCTCCAACGGTGTTTTTTTTTCTATTCGAAGTTACGGATAGAAATTCTTGCACTATCCGGAGGGTTTGTTGCTATTTCACGCGAAAATAGAAATTCTGCGAGTCGAAATTTCTAAAAAGTCCGTATAGTGCCAAAATTGCAACCGTAAAAACGTTACGTTAACCTATGCTTTATTAGGGCTGGTCTGGATGCCACCTCATAAAATTATGCCACAACCCGTTTTGGCAAGTTTGCAAAATTCCTCAAAGTCTCATATCCCATGAAGGAAAGGAGCAACGAAGTATCTAAAAGTTGTCTGGATGCCAGTTGAATTTTGGAAAAGAATATCAATTGGCTGTGAAGTTCAAGACTTCAACGTGAACACAAACCTCCATGTCTGGACCAAAGTTAAAAAAATTATGCCACAATTTCCTTGAGAATCGGGTGTTTTACGGCATAAAAAAAATGGACTGATTTGGTCCAACTTTTTTTACCCAAGATGGACCTCTCATAATGGTAGAGTAATGAAATTACTCAGTAGCTACTCTGAAGTACCTACTACTCCGAGTTGTACTACGTAGTAACTTAGTAGCATTTTTGCCCAATCTGAAATTTCTTAAGATGTGAGAGTTGAGCGTGCTACGCGGTAGAAAATATTAATTTAACCAATTCAAGATATTTTTGCACTCGCCAGCCGCAGAAAACACAATAACGTTATCGAGCATTTTATTGGCACGTCCCATAAACCAACAAACACATGTGAAAATACTATTCCCGTTAACGTAAGAGTATCTCGTTGGAGGTGGGACGAGGTACTGTACTGCCGTTGCAACAGACACGTGGACGTATACTTCTCAAGAAGCCATCTATCTTGGCAGTGTGGTTGTGATGTTGCTGCACTTGGTGCTCGCTTTGGTGGTGTTGTACTTTTTACTGCTAGCCGCACCCATGTGGTGGTTTGAAGGGTAATTGTAGTAGTAGTACTGTAGTGGGCAATATCAAGTAATCGAAACAATACACACGATGTCATGTAGGTGGTGGAATTGGATCTCCCGTTGGCGCCTTCGTCCGATCGGCCATGCAACTCTCTTGGCCACGGATTCCAACCACGCCCCCATCTTGACTGTGCTCATGGTTGTCCAAGGGTATCTATTATGTCATACACTCGTACTACATGTGTCATTCATCTTGTGCATCGCAGGGCATGGTCTGTTGACGCCGTGGCATCGCTAGTTTCCAAGAGAATGGCAGCGGACTCCAAGTTTTTCAGCCGATTTTGCTCTCGAGTACGCGTCGACTCGGACGATTTCGAGCTCGTGCCCGGGTTTGATCCAGCTACCCACGTCACCGACATGCCACTCGGTTGTGTTGGGTTTAGCACTGGTATACATACATCTAACCATCCTTTTTATAGACCACCGCCACGAGACCCCACTGCAGTTTGCCGAGTTTTTGGCAACCCAAGACTTGGATATAGCAGTGCCGCTGTGGACGTGCCACGTATTACCGGTGCGCGACAACCAAACGTTTATCCTGTGGCGTATCCACCATGCATTGGCCGACGGAGGTACGAACCCCCTACTTCGCCTTATGATATATATCTCTACCACTGGACATATTGAAAAGTCTGATGGACTTGAAACTATACAGCGTCAGTATATGCGTTTTTCGCGCGACTGAGTGATGCGCCGCTGCACGAGTACATTCCTCCACGGGCACGCCCCCCAGACGAAGTGGAGGTGTCGACATGGCATAAGATACGCCAACAAGTACACCGCGTGGTCCAGTCGCTGTGGCTGTACTCGATCAAAAGTATGCGCCTTGCACTGGTCCCCGAGCCCCGCACTCGCCTTACGCAGCCCAGCGGTACCCCATGTAAACATATCCATGCGCTATAACAATAGAGCGTAGGCCGATCCAAGCGGTTGTTTTACACAACAAACTATAGCGTTACAGCGACAAAAGGCATCGCACGTCACTTGGGCATGCGCGCGACTGTGAACGATGTGTTTCTATCGTGCATCACGGGAGCACTGCGCACGATGCTCATGGAAGAAGCTTCCATGGATCTGAACGAGGATGAGAAGCGAGAACGCGCAGCAGTTGTCGACCCGTCGTGCGTGATTCGGGCTGGTAGGTTGGACGTGTTTCCATGGTTTGGTCTACTGTAGCCCGAGACAAGTGGTGCATATATTTCAGTATTTGTTTGATATATTTATGCTTGTTTTTGAGTTTTTTCTCGTTTTTTCTCAAATTTGGCTACAAAATACTATTAATAGTATGACATTATTCTGTACTTCGACGTATTAATCAACGGGATGTATTAATTAATACTAGGATACCTCATACAGTAGGTCAGTGGACGTTTTGAATATATTAGTGCATGTTTTCTTGACTTTATTCTTAACTTTGGCTACATAATGTGATTCTATTTATGTATCAATCGTCGAGTGGTAGGCATCTCGGTGGACTTGCGACCGCCGTGGGAATTGCCGGCAGAACCCGAGTACGAAGGACTTTGAAGGCCATTTGTGCATAACGATGTGGTGTAGCAACCAATTTAGCTGTTTGCTGGTGGAACTGCCGTTGGGCGAAGCGTGTCCCGTGCGCCGGCTGCGGCGCGTTGCGCGAACGATGAACGATGCGAAATGTATGAACAGTAGCTACCCTGACACTCACGGGGTCATGTTCCTTGTAGACAGCTTGGAGAGATACTTTACCTACGGGATCAGCATGATGTTGGCGCAATTACCGCCGAGAATTCTGGCCAAGGCGGTAGCTTACCTGACTTCGCACGCGTCGGTGGCGATTTCAAACGTGCGCGGACCTCCTCATGTGATGTGTATGTGTTGTCGTTGCC
The DNA here is from genome assembly GCF_000520075.1 of Aphanomyces astaci. NCBI lineage: Eukaryota > Oomycota > Saprolegniomycetes > Saprolegniales > Verrucalvaceae > Aphanomyces > Aphanomyces astaci. The sequence goes on along the minus strand of NW_009798331.1, from coordinate 132,425 downwards.
AACGATATTACTTGCATCGTTGGGATGATGGTGGTGGGTAGACTTTGGCGGACATGCGTTGGAATCGCTCAACGGCTACGTACCGCCCCCGCCGCATGTGAACATGGGCATTGCCATCTATAGCATGGCCGATGCGTTGGGGGTTAGCGTGCAGGTGGACGCGAATGTATTTCGACGCCCCGAAAGATTCTTGGTGTATCTGAAACGCGAATACGTCGAGCTGCAAAAGAGATCCGCGGCCATGCACACGACCTTTCATGAAGTGGATGCGGACTGACATGTCCAAGGAATCCCATTGCCCATTGCACCAAGGTCGTTAGGGAGTACACTAAGTCCATGAATACATTATGTACATGTTGTGTCGTGGTGGAAGAAGCATCCCCTGAAGTTCCGTCGGCGCTTGGTATGGGGTGACGACGAACTTCGCCGTCATTCTAATGGCGACGTGGATTTTTGTGAATCTTTGGAAGGTCGGAAGGTGAAGTTTTATTCTGTACTAGATCTTTGTATGTATAAATAAAAATTGATTTAAAATATTGCGCGCGCAATAATAAATGTACTTTTTTTCAGTACACTTGGTTTCAATAAGAAAACGATACCATGACGCAAAAAAATACGAGAGGAAGACTGAGGGGCAAGCTGTGAGAAAAGCGATCTTGTCATTTCCATAATCGACAGTCATGGTGAAAGTGTGGACGGCAGTGGCTGCGGCGGTGGTGACGTACGCGGGAGCGCAAGGACATGCGCGCCCTTCGTTTGAATGCGAGCATTGGAAGCCACACTATCCGTTTAATGGACACTACAACACGACAACCGCTATCTCGACGGACAAGCTGAACGTGCACTTGATTCCCCACACCCACGATGACCCCGGCTGGCTCATCACGGTGGACCAGTACTTCACGCAGGAAGTGGACTACATTTTGGACACGGTCGTGACGGAGTTGCAAAAGGACCCCAAGCGCCGCTTCATGTATGTGGAGCAGTCGTTTTTCCAACGCTGGTAGGATAAAACACAACCGCCTTTCCCACGAATGAGAAATGAGTTTTGAACCGCATGTGTGAATATCGCAGGTGGCGAGAGCAATCCAAGGAAACGAAGAAGATCGTGAAGAAACTCGTCAAGAATGGCCAGCTTGACCTGGAAGCGAATGGTGGTTGGGTCATGCACGACGAAGCGGCACCGCATTACTCGACCATGTTGGACCAAACCGCGTTTGGACACAAGTTTCTGCTGAAGGAGTTCGGGTATGTACGTGTTTCACACGAGCTTTGATCTCAAATGTTGTGATTGCAGTGTTCGTCCTCGAATTGGGTGGCAAATCGATCCGTTTGGCCATTCTTCGACACAAGGCTCACTCTTGTCGTCTGGAGTGGGGTTTGACGCGCTGTATTTTGCTCGCATCGATTACCAAGACTATGGGAAACGCAAAGACGAAAAAAACTTGGGTATCCCTTTATGACGTCCCTTGTCGTACCTTACGCCACTGCACTAGAATTTCTGTGGAAACCATCGGCCTCCCGCAACGACACCGTATTTACTGGTACCCCATGATTCGACTACACTATTCGCGTGTGAAGCAGTTCGTTTTGTAGGCATGTTGCAGGATGGGTATGGTGGTCCCGGTGGATTCTTCTTTGAAAACGACTCCCCGATCAAGGACGACCCGTACCTCCATGACAACAACGTGTGCGAACGTATCAAGACGTTTGTCGATCATAGTCTGGAGCGCGCCAAGCACACGAAAGGTATCACGCTCGGACATTACAGTTGGTAAATCTGACAATGGTAAACACAGGCAATCACGTGTTTTGGCCCATGGGGACGGACTTTCAGTACCAGAACGCGCACCGCTGGTTCAAGAACCTCGACAAGCTCATTCATTACGCCAACCAGGAAGGTCGCGTGAACATGTTTTACTCGACTTTGGGGCAATACACGGACTTGAAGTTGCAAGACAAGTCGCTTGAATGGAGCGTGAAAACCGACGACTTCTTCCCGTATGCCGATCAACCCAACGGTTACTGGTAGGAGGCACCTTCACGATATATTGAATAGCTGAATTGACATCACATATTTGTAGGTCGGGATACTTTTCGAGCCGTCCTGCGTTGAAGCGATACGTGCGAGTGGCGAACAGCTTGTTGCAGTCCGTGCGCCAATTGGAAGTCTGGGCTGGCGCAAAGTCGACTCGAGTACGAAGAACACGCCATAGATATATTTCAAGTGATTGTATCTTCTTTCTCATTATCGTTGTTCTCAACAGGTGAATCATTTGGTGGCGACGGTGGGTCTGAGTTTGCATCACGATGGGATCACCGGCACGGAAAAACAAAAGGTGTCGGACGACTATGCCCAGCGACTGGGCGAAGGAGTTGGCAATGGCCATTGGAGGCTCAACGAGCTACTCGATACGACAGTGGACTTTTGTTTCTTGGCTAACGTCAGCATCTGCAACCGGTCGACAACGTCCGATCCGTTCACGTTTGTCGTGTACAATCCGCTGGCTGTGGCACATTCGTATACCATTGAACTCCCGATCATTGCCAAGAATGCAGCGGTAGAGCTGGCGAATGGCACGGCTGTCCCGAGTGTTGTGGTTCCGTTTGTACCAGTATATTCGCAACCCATTGCAAACGCGGCGCCGCATCAATTGGTGGTGCAGGCCCACGTCCCGCCTCTCAGTTGGTTGGTCTACCATGTAACCTTTCCCAAAGCTTCGTCATCGGAGGAGTCGACTAAGGGATGGGATGTGGTGACGGAATCCATCATGTCCGCTGAAAACGAGTTTGTCCGTGTCGAAGTCAACTCGGTCACGGGCTCGCTCGTGTCGCTAACTAACAAGGCGACCCAGACCAAAGTCAACGTGACCTCTTCGTTGTTGTACTATCAGGCGTATGGGAAACAAGGGGATTCGTGCTCGTCGGGGGCGTATTTGTTTCACCCGAACACGTCGGCGGTGCACAATTTGCCAGCTATTTCGGGTCACAATTGCCTCAAGACGCCGTTGCTGGCGTCATGTGTGTTTCAATTTGGCACGTGGGGGTCGTTGCAGTACAAGTTGCGTGCGTGGGATCACTCGGTGGTTGTGGAATGGACGGTATGGTGTATATAAACACTGGTTGTGTTGTTGATTTTGGGTATTTTTCAGTCGTGTGTGTACTTATTGCTAGGGGACGAATCGTTCGATATATTTAGACATTTGTCAAATACTACACAATGAAAACTTGATGATGAATGTAGTTTTGTGTATGGAGACAAAGTATTCGAATTTATATATATATATATCTACTCCATTTCCCGTTCAAATTGAAATGCATTTCCAGTCAATGTGAAATGAACACGTTCGAAACACGACAAATCAACATGAATTCTTTAATATTCAACTTGAAACATACTTTATTTCATATATATTCTGGTGTATGACTTGGATAAAGAAGGATGAGGTAGACATGATGATTGACTCACTATTGTATACTGAAAGGTAGTATAATTAATCACCTTATGGTCACTATACTATAGTTGAAGTAAGTTTAACGTTTCATGTTGAGATGTGATCGTTTTGAATATTTTAATTTATATATATATATGTATTATTTTATAGGTCGGACCGATTCCCATTGACGACGACCAAGGCAAAGAAGTGATCCTTCGGTTTGATACGTCGATCCAGTCCGAGGTAACTAACAATCTACAATACATATGTATTGTATATATATTGGGTCTTGATCTTTAATAACAGAAACAGTCTATCTAAAGACGGCAATATATATACATATATTTGTTCTATATATTGAAAACTGAATTAGAAAACGTGGTACACGGATTCGAACGGGTTGGAGTTTGTAAAGCGCGTACGAGACTACCGCGAGACTTGGAACTTGACGCTGCACAACGAAGAAGAAAAGGTCGCAGCCAACTACGTGCCCATCACGATTGCCACGTATATCCGAGACAAGTCCAATCAATTCAACGTCATCACAGACCGAGCCCAAGGCGCGGCCAGTTTGAAAGACGGTAAAATACAATTTTCACTTTATTCAACGTTTAGGGCAACGTTTAACGTTGGTTACCTGTCTACAGGATCTCTTGAAATCATGGTACACCGTCGTTTGCTTCTGGACGATAACAAGGGCGTGGACGAGCACTTGAACGAAACCGAAACGGTAGTGTCACTAAAGCTGCCACACAAGGCTTCAAGCGCATCGATCAATGGCTGACCACCATGTGTTGTATGTAGTTGTCGCTAAACAACAACCAAAAACTCACTCAAGGATTGACCGTTCGTGGATCGTTCGCTTTGAGCGTGGGGCCGTTGGCTCTAGCCACCGAGCAATTGCGCGCAGAGATGAGTCGTCGGTACCTCAATCCGTTGGTGGCGCTGTCGGCGCACAATGCGTCGCTGACCCCGCCAACGTCGTCGTGGGCTCCCCGCTTGCCGTTTAACGTGGGCTTGATTTCGTTGGAAGTCGTGAATGGTCATACGATTCGCTTGCGCTTGACGCATTTGTTTGCCATCCATGAACACCCGGTACGAACAAACTTGACTTGTTGTAGTCAACTTGCTCATGTTCTTGTGTGGTCGTATATATATATTGCGCGTTTACCCAAAATTTGGGCTTTAGTGCGTTCGCCAAATCTATCGATCTTGAATTCTTTGTACTGACTTTTAAAAGCCAAAATCGTCCCGTGTCACACTATAATTGAAGCCACATACTAATTCGATGTTGCATTGGTCCAAGAATGGATTGGCTACTTGATTATTGATCTGGGTTTTCATTGGTCGATCGATTTTGTCATCTGCCGATTTGGTGTGCTGCTCGTTCGAATTGACTTGTTCATATACATCTATCTGTAGCAATGGTCCAAGGAAGCGACAGTCGACTTGCTCGTGTTACTGGGTTCACAATGGTCGGTTGATGGCGTCCATGTGACAGAGTTGAACTTGTCTGGCAACCGCGTGGTGGGTCCCATTCAAGGCACGACGGTGACGCTCCAACCGATGCACGTTCGCGAGTTTGAAGTGACCACCAAGAAAGCCAAAGCTTCCACCGTGTACGATGGAACGGTGACCAGCTTGGCCGACGCTGGCAATGACAACGACGATGATGACGTGGAAGGGGACTTTTAGCTGAAGACACCATCGAAAACGCAATGGCGTTAACTGGCTGTAAGGTACAAAAGGTGTTCGACGTAACGTTTGCCATGAATATTATACCAGTGTGTGCATATATATTGTGGATACTCACAATCGTACAAAGTCCCTGCCAATTATGCAACAAAGTATGCACTTCAAATCACAGTCGGGTGAGGTCAAATCCGGATACTGCAAACAATGTACTACTTGAGCATGTTCTTGCCATTCAAAACGCACTAACGAACGAGTTCAACCAATCATCGAGTAGTTTACAAGTCCATGTTGATCCAGTCCAAAGTAGGTCACAATTTTGCCAAATTAATACATCGAAAATTTGGTTTAAAGCTGGTGGTTGTCACGTATTTTGGACTATCTGGATCAAAAGAAACTGCATCATTCTCCCAGTTATTTGTAGCCAACTTATAGAAACAAAAGTCCCTGAATTTTTGGCGAATAAAAACGCAATATTTGGCAAAATATTGAATGCTCCAAATTATGGAACCCGACAGATAATTTTCCATGTTTTCCCTTGGAAAAATAGCCATCATATCGAAGATGTTTTTGGTCTCTTTTTACATCCACACTCATCCTTAGAGCATAATCTCCAACGGTAAATTCTAACCTATTGTTAACTGTAAAGCCTACATGTATTGGCCAATGTTTTATGGTTGCTATATTGACCCTATCCGGACATTTTAGAAATTTCGTCCTCCCACAGAATTTCTATTTTCTCGTGAAATAGCAACAAAAACCCTCCGGATAGTGAAATAATTTATATTCTATATCCGTAACTTCGAATTGAAATACAAATAAAAATGCCCCCTTGAGTGAAAATGGACGACTCCAAATCGAGTCTCGAAGTACCCTGCCAAGCAAGTCTATAAATTTCAGCATATAATTGACAATAATAGCAGTCGCCCAACCATGACCATTAATTATTAGCCAAGTATGTTAGATGCTAGGGCTACTTGATGGACAATTAGAACTCTGGCACGTCAAAACCATCCACTGAAACTGCTTCTTCCACATGTCCAGTCGACTTGCAAATCTCAAAGGCGCGGACGTGCATCGGGCGGATGGTTAGCGCGGCCGCCGTCGCAAAAGGCCCCAGCACCCGACCGACCGACGATTCCCCGTGAGACTGATTTCCCACACAGTCGAAAACGACTCGAACGACGGGCCTAACAATGTCGCCAGCGATACCGTCGCTGGTTGCGACCACACCTAACATATCATGTATATAAACCAGTCACAAAATATTAGTATATATATATATATATCAGTCACGAACGAGACATTGCAACGCCGCCCTGGTTTTAGGAATATACATATATATATATAGTCAAGTCGATTCGAACGAAATTGGAGTGCGGTGCACCAAATCGGCAGACAATCGATCGACCAATCAAAAACCAGGTCATGAATCAAGAGGCCAATCAAATCCAGTCTTCGACCAAATCCACATCGAACTCGTATGTGAATGAAATTAGTGTGACACGATTTTTACATAGAAACCGGAGTACAAACACAATCGACGATCGATGGATTTGGCGACTCAGCACTCAAAAGACCAACATTTTGGCTGAAACGAGAAAATATATTTTATATATATAGATATTCGTACCGGATGTTCGTCCACAGCAAACAAATGCGTGAGACGCAGCCGAATGCACTTTGGAGAGTGCGCTTCGAGTGACGTGAGGCCGACGTTGAGTGGCAGCCGGTCGATCCAAGAGTGATGGTCATGACTTGATGAAGGAACAATATGCCCATGGGCCACGGCCACTAGCGGAGTGAGATACCGATAGTACATGTCCAGTCGAAGCCTCTCCATGGCAGCATCCAACGGTCCCACGCTCAAAGCAACCGACCCGCGCACAGTTAGGCCTTGGATCACCACTGCATTGTCACCCACACTGAGCTACAAAAGTAAACAACATGAAGCACGAGATATATTGTCCTTTGCACCCAAACTTATTCGAGAAATCGAAGCCCAATTGTATACCATTCAATCAATGTATACCATACGAAAATTGAATATAAATAGTTCAACTGGGACAAATGGGCCAAAGCCTTGGCCTGCCATTGGTTGGAATTTAGGATTGAAGCAATTTCATTGGCTAGATTTCGATTATCTGCGCTATTCGATTGGACTACCCACTCCAACTTCGAATCATCGAATGTATAATACTACTGTACTACACTAGTGTAAATTTCTGCCAATCCAAAGTGCTGATGCGGTTTTTCAGTCCCTCAAAACCTGATATATACTCAACATTGTATAGTATAGTTTGTACAAGCTTAAATAGGGTCAAACGCAATTAGCTGATTCATTCTCTGGTCCAAAGTTGGGTGAAAAGCACGATATATAAGGTATATATATATACATCATGTAGCGAGCAAGAGATACTCCATGATGTATATTATAATGCGTTTGATAGGAAGTATATATAATTTATATATATATATATATTTGTACCGTTTCAAGTTCGTTCAAATGCTCGTTCACACCCTTGTGGTCGTCCTCGAGCAACCGACGGTGTACCATCACTTCCACCGATCCTATAGATATCCAATCCAAATAATTCAATCTTATTCATAACGAAAACTATACCGACCGCATATATTAATGAGTCGAGTGCATAAACAAACCCAACAATGAACAATCATTGGAGAACAAGAGAGACAGTACCATCTCTCAAACTGGCGACGCCTTGAGCTCTGTCTGTGACAACGTTAAACTGCGACACCGTGTCGCGGATGTACGTGGCCAGTGTCATGGGCACGTAGTTGGCCGCGATCGCCTCTTCGGCGCTGTTCACATTCAGCTCCCACGTGTCCCGATGGTTTCGAATGCGTTTTATAAACTCAAGGCCGTTCGAATCCGTGTACCACGTTTTCTATTGCAAAGTAAACATGTGTGACACGTGGTTTGGTTGGTTGAACTTGTTTCTGTGGATATGTATTTAATTATATTTATATATATAAAAGTATAGTCCAAATTAGTGTAACCAAGCCGGTCTTGAGCAAATGATCGAAAGGAGGCCGACATGCCAAATAACACAAGAACGTGTACAAAGTTCGACTGATAGTCCCGTTTGTCCATATATATACATGATTATATATATATATAAAGGTGTCATTTTGGTAGTACTATATATATATATTCATATTGATAGTAGGTAGGTAGGTACCGTACCTTGGACGCCACCGATGTGTCAAACCGAAGGATCACTTCTTTACCTTGGAGGTCGTCAACGGGGATCGGGCCCACCTATTGAAACTCCCCAAATAAGGTATATATATATATATATTTGTCAAGATTCATTACATTTAGACCTCGTCCAGCACACATTTATAAATCTATCAGTATACACAAATATATATATATATATGACTCGACGCACCGTCCATTCGACTTGCACTGACGAGTTCCACGGGTGCAGTTTATACTCCAACACTCCCCACCGTCCAAATTGAAACACACACGACGCCAGGACTGTTGTCTTTTGGCACTTGAACGATGTCACAGACGGCAACGGGTGCACTGTGGACGTATTGGGGTGGAAAATGTACGCGCCAGAGTTGGTCGGGTCTCCAGGCGTGGCGTGGGCTTGGTAATAAAATAGCCCCGAGTGGACTTTTATACTGGTATGCGTAGCCTTGTTTGTGATGGCAACGAGGGAGCCAGTAGCCGTGTCGACTTGAATTTGAACAAAGTCGTTGGATGCAGTCACCACCGACCCCCGCACAACTGACCACGAAGAAGAGGGTAAAGCATCCTTGGTCACTTGGTTGCTGTTTTGAGTTTCACTACTGGACTCGGCGACAACATGGTACACTTGCGACGTTAGCGGGGCGATCGCAGCTTGGACGATCAACTGATGGGATGCCGTGGATACTACTGAGTGCCCGGAATACACGGGCACTGAAGGCACTACGGCGCTGGGTACAATTGAGCCATTGGCTAGACGCACGACGAGAGGATCATTGGTGGAGGAGGGCGACGACGTGACGGGCAACGTGATGGCGAACGTGTGCGCAACCGGCAACGGATTGTACACGACAAATGAAAAGTTGGTGGTAGTACTAGTAGTAGTACTAGTAGTAGTGGGGCCACAGATGCTCACGTTGGCCGACAAGCAAAACGACCACGGGGGAGACGACGCGTAGTTGCTTAGCAACGAGTTGAGTACGTCTTGCCCATCGGCTAATCCTTCAGCCAATCGCTGGGCGTAATCTGCAGCCACCGCCTGCTTTTCCGTGCCCGTGATCCCGTCGTGGTGCATTGTGAGGCTCACCGACGCCAACAAATGGTTGAGCTATATAGATATATATATTTAGGTACATGAGTTGAATTAATATTTATCAAAATCGAAGAATATCAAGGGATGGGTGATGTACTCGAAATATATATTTAAAAAATAGTAGAGTACAATAAAAATATCCTACAAGTGGACACCTCGTTGCACGAATAAACATAAACGCACGACAACGAGTTTCGGGGGGATTGCTATATATATATATATATATATCGAATCCTAATCCTTTGTAGTCTTCTACAAGTGTGGACACTAGACTGTATACTTTCAATTGGCCAACAAAATATGTGTACATAGTACTAGTAGTGGTCAAATACGAATATAATATTTTAATAATAATCACACGAAACAAATAAACAAAGGCACATAATACTAGTACAAGCCATCGTACGCTGGAAACTGGACTGCCGTGCCACACTTCCAACTGCCGAAGGGCTTGCAGGGCGCTATTGGCCACACGAATGTATCGCTTGAGCGCCGGTCGACTGGTAAAGTAGCCGTTCCTAATAAATATATATTTAAAATCTCAAGTTGTCGATAAAATAGCAATTAGATCAAAGCGTACCAGTAACCATTCGCTCGATCAGCATACGGAAAAAAGTCGTCGGTCTTGGTGGTCCACTGAAGCGATTTGTCTTGCAATTTCACGTCGGTATAGTTTCCCAATGTCGAGTAAAATACATTCACACGGCCTTCTTGGTTGGTATAATGGATCAACTTGTCCAAATTTTTAAACCACTTGACCGCATTTTGGAACTTGAAATCTTCGCCCATGGGCCAAAATATATGGTTGCCTAAGATAGACAGCTTTAGTTAATAGTTGCACCACCCCAAGCTAGTCGATGCACAAATCAACTTCATCGGTCCAGTATATATTGTTGGGTTGAATCCGAATGTATCGTCAGAATTAGCCAATCAGATTGTAGGACACCGTCAATTCAATCCATCAACATGTAATTCATGCGGACTCAAAATTAGTGTTATCTACTTCACCACGATATTTTTTTACATACAAAAGGGAGTACAAAGAAATCGATCGATGGATTTAGCGCATCCGTACAAAAGTCCAAATTGACAGGACAAATTAAATATTACAGTATTCGCATATCCATCCCCGAAAACACTCTCAAGAAAAGCATGGAAATATTGTCGATTTGATACAAATTTGGGGAGGGGGTGCAATCAAATCGCGCCGACCAAACCGATCCACCTGATTGGTTGAATTTCATTGAGAACTTTTTGATTGGCAAATAATTTTGAGCTAATCTGAAGTAGCCAATCAAATCGATTTAGATTCCAACGAGAAACCACACTACAACACGAAATTTCACTCGAAAGCATGTAAATATTAATATTCTTTTTATTCTGACACTGCTTACCCTTGGTGTACTTGGCGCGTTGCAAACTCAACTCGACAAACGATTTCACGCGATCACACACGTTATAATCGTGAAGGTACGGGTCATCCTTTACTGGGGGGTTCTCGTCAAAGTAAAAGCCAGGCGGCGCACCGTACGAATTCTCTTGAATCATGCCTAAACAAGAAATATATATTAATTTAAATACTTATGGTGCTCAAGTTGTGTTGGTACAACACTATATATTCGTCTATGGCCATTGATCACGTTACCCGTAAAGACCGATTCGTTGCGGGAAGGAGACGGCTTCCATATAAATTCTATTCAAAGCATATTATTACAGAGAAACGAAAAATATATAAATATATATGCAAGGAAACGAAAAACGCAAGAATATAATAACATATGCATTTACATCGAAACGAAACAAAAAAATATAATTATATATATATAGAAACACGAAAACAATATATATATAGAAAACAAACCCAAATCTTTGTTGAGTTTGCGTTTAGCGTAGTCTTGGTAATCCATGCGAGCAAAATATAGTGCGTCAAAGCCGATGCCACTCGACAAGAGCGAGCCTTGGGTTGCCGAGTGCCCAAATGGATCGATCTGCCATCCAATGCGCGGAATCACTCTAATTCAACGTTAAAATATAATGAAATGAGACGAAAATTGCTCAAAAACTAGCTCACATACCCAAATTCATCCAGTAGAAACTTGTGGCCCAGGGCAGTTTGATCGAGAAGCGTGGTATAGTGCGGCGTCGCTTCGTCGTGCATGACCCATCCGCCGTTGGCCGACAGATCCAATTGGCCGTTGGTTACCAATTGTTTGAACGACTCTTTTGTCGCGTTCGACTGTTCACGCCACCTAGGAATAAGAATTAGCATTGAAATAACAAAGCCGAGTCTGGACGTTATAGAAAAAATAAAGTCATGCTAATGGAGGTCCCTTTAAAAAACAATAGGAAAGAGAAGATTTGTATGGAGGCGACAAGATGCCTGAAATAGCATGGGGGTAGTAATAGTAGACGGTTTGCAGTTCAAACTATATATTTTTGTCAGAAAACAGTAATAATACCAAACTATATATTTTTGTCAAGAAAACAGTAATAATACCAAACTATATATTTTTGTCAGAAAACAGTAATAATACGACGAATGAGGTCAATTTATAGAGGTCAGATTTGGTCGCCAACCATACAAAAGCTATCGTTTGAAAAAATGTTTTCTGATATTTTCGTGGCAGACACGTATGGAAAGTGAAAAATCATGACAAATATAATTAAGTGCCGGACAATTACAATTATATATTAATTGTCAAGGGTAGCGAGTCCAACAAGAATTTTAATTAATTGAGGCAACAATATTGTATCTTTTGTATTGAAATTTAATGCAATTTGACGATTAAATACTTTGAAGTGTTTCATTGCAGGGAATTTGAGGCTGTAATACAATGGTTAATGGATTATACTCGGGTCAATATCTACATTAAAATAGAGTTTTCCCATATCCTAAGCCCAACAAATCCTTTAAATTAGCATACGTTTATGGAATCAACTTGTCAAAAAGTTCATAATACATTGCAAGAACGAGATCAAATCGATTCGAGTTTACGTACCATCGCCGAAGGAAGGCTTGCTCGACATACATAAAGCGGCGGTCGGGGTTCTTGTGTAGCTCCACGAGCACCGTGTCCAAGATGTAGTCAACTTGTTCGGTAAAGTACTCGTCCACAGTCAAGAGCCACCCGGCGTCGTCGTGCGTGTGCGGGATCAAGTGCACGTTCACAACGTCGTCCGCATACCCGTGAAACGTCGTGTTGTAGGCGGCATTCACAGGGTACCGCGGCGTCCACCCGTCGCATTCACGTAGCGGAGGCGTCTTGTGCACGGCACTGTCGGTCCCTTGCAGCAGCATGGCCACCAAGACAGCAGGAACGAGCGCGCTCAACATGTCGTCGACGCAGTCAATGAATGAAGCAAAGCCTAGATGATCTCCAAAATGGGCATTTCGAAGCACGTGGGTGGCTGATCCAGCCAAATCAGAACTATTTTTTCGTGTTTTTTTCATTTTTATCAAATTCTTAGCCAATCAACGGTCGACATAAGATCGAAAAGGCAAAATTTAGGACCCTTTTGGCCAATTATTGAGCATTTTTTGTAAGCACATCGTGCTCCAGTTTCAGGGATACTAAAAGTACCTTTTCGTTGTGTGGAATTCCCTTATTAGTATAGTATAGGGCTGAGGGAAAACAGTGACAGTCAGTAAAATCCATTCAATTCCACAATACATTGGGAGTGGTTGTATACTTTGACCTTGGATTCTGTGATGAGTATAAACCCTAGGAAGACTGTGTTGTTCCAAAAGGGTTGACTTAGGCTTCACGGCGGCTGCAATAATAGAATAACGTTATTAGTATGGCGCTACGGTATATGAATACAAGTGTACGTGTAACGTTAAGTTACTGTATAAAATGCATACCTGTTGGAAGATTATGACCTTGTTTTAAGGGAATTTAAGGCCGAGGAACTTCAAAAATGGAAAAGGATACTTCAAATTATATCTTCAACAGCAGCATCCCACACTGTACTGTAATTGGGTGAGTGGTAGGTTTATTTGTGTCAAGTTCACGATGCTTTTACCATACACTTCGATTTAATAATAATACTCAAATACTAGTGCCCCTTAACTTGCATTTCAATTCTAACTAATACTACTATAGTAGGGTTAACCATGCCTTCACAGCCACACAACCAAATACCTACTGACTGCGCGTACCCGGAACTAGTACAGTACTATTAATAGTACACGGTAAATCCGTTTTCCATATTTCGTTAATAAATCTAAATGGTCTGATTGATCATCAAAGCCTCGGAAAAATACCACAAATACTGTCCCCACGGGAAACAAATAAAACAGTTACCTGGTCGAAGGCACAAATCTGCTGGAAATCTATCGCATATAGATTGGTCGCACCCATTGGTTTGTACGAGCCACAAGCCCTCCAGTCGAAACATTTTCTGTGGCATTGAAGCCAAGCCTTATGACGGAATACAGTACATAGCCATTATTTCGCTTGCGTAAAACGTTCTTAGGGAATTCATCTACCGGTACTGTGGTTAGGCTATTTGCTGCATGATTTGCTGGCAGTCAATACCAAACAGTACAACATGAAATCGTACATGGTGCCGAGTACACTTCTGATCTCGATTGTCTCCGCCGCGGTATCACTAACGTTATACTACCACGTTGAGTCCGAAGTGTACCATTGCGCAAGTGGATTTCCACTTGGTGTGTGCCACCAGTAGTACGGCTAGGTAGAGAAACGTTACAATAATAAATACTTTATAAGTATGGGTCATTTTCGATTGTTTATATGTACAAATACAATACTCCTACAAGTATGTCCTAAGCACCATTCATTCACGGATGTGCGTGGGCTATCAACTGCATTTCATTTTCTTGTATGGGTAGAGTAAACTTCAATATGTACCATCCCCTTGAGCTCCCTCCATGTCCTGGAAACAGAGACATTTGAGCCACGTTATTGTATTTTGAAGTGGTTCGTATCCGGATACTGGATTTCCCATCACAAAAAAGGCCATCGTATCCGGAGTTTTTCTGAGCACTTGACACAACTTTTGCTTTGCGTGTCATGGTGAAAGTGTGGTCAGCAGTAGCGGCGGCAACGGCGGCAACAGCCGGCGCACACACTCATCGACCCTTGGAATGCGACCACTGGCATCCAAGGTACCCTTCTGATGGGCACTACAACACGACGGCATCGATCTCGACGGACAAGCTCAACGTGCACTTGATTCCCCACACCCACGACGACCCTGGCTGGCTGCTCACCGTAGACCAGTACTTTACGCAGGAAGTCGACTACATCTTGGACACGGTCGTGACCGAGTTGCAAAAGGACCCGAACCGCCGCTTCATGTATGTGGAGCAAGCATTCTTTCAGCGCTGGTACGGACAAAAAGTACTCATATACACACCTCTTATGGACTGTGAATGCTATTTACATGTAGGTGGCGTGAGCAGACCAAAGAAACCAAGCAACTAGTTAAGCAACTCGTGAAGAACGGCCAATTGGATCTGTCGGCCAACGGCGGGTGGGTCATGCACGACGAAGCGACTCCGCACTACACGACGATGCTCGATCAAACTGCTTTTGGCCACAAGTTTCTACTGGATGAATTTGGGTACATGAGCTAGTTTCAGAGAATTTTCACCTCATTTTAACCTTGAATTAGTGTGATCCCGCGCATTGGTTGGCAGATCGATCCATTTGGCCATTCATCGACCCAAGGCTCGCTCTTGTCGGCAGGCATTGGCTTTGACGCTCTGTACTTTTCGCGCATTGACTACCAAGACTATGAAAAACGCAAAAAGGATAACACGTTGGGTACGTAAGAGATTATATATATATATGATGAAAGCATACTTGAATGAATATGCTGTAGAATTCATGTGGAAGCCGTCGGCGTCTCGCAACGACTCGGTGTTTACAGGTACAGTATTGAGTATCGAAGGGGAAAACTGTAAAACTCTATATATAATAAAAAGTGAGGCATTAGTAATATACAATTGAATTTCCAATACCAATCAATGACACAAACAACGTAGTATTGTGAATTTGCTATAAACTTCCAAAATCCGACTGGTTTGTCTAATCAATATAAAATCACGCTGGAGTTCTGATTGGATGAATACACTTGACATTTCTGTAAGAGCCAATTAAATCCACTCAACATTGGATTACCCAATAGTGTCGATTCGATTCGATGGAGTCCCTGTTGAAACTTTATATCTTGTGGATTTGAATACGTGCCAAACGTGTATGAAATAGTGAGTGAATAAATACATATATATATTCGTAGATGCAACAGATTGGATTATAAGTTATATTATGTTGTGGTGGTGGTCATAGACCTGTCGTCTTGTGTATATATGCCTAAACGTGTATGAACTATGTAATATATATATATATATATATACCTATCCATTATAAGAGTTTTATTATATATGATTTGGTGGTGGTGGTTGTAGGCGTGATGCAGGATGGGTATGGCGGACCCAGGGGCTTTTATTTCGATCAAGATGCCCCGATTAAAGACGATCCGTACCTACACGACAACAACATTTGCGATCGCATCAACACATTCGTAGACCAAAGCTTGGCGCGCGCTCAGCATTCGCAAGGTAACTACATAATTCATCCATATACATCTACCAATTGGTGCATTTAAAATATATCTTTGAATTGTTTGTTTATAGTGTTTTTGACAAATGGTGTGAATTCGCTACAAATTTCCAAATTCTGCGTGGTTTGGCTACTCAATATTGAATCACGCTGGAGGCTCTGATTGCTTGAATATATACTTTTATCCTTTCTGTAAGAGCCAATCAAATCTACTTGAAATTGGATTTGCCAATAGCATCGATGATTCGTGATTCGATTCGGCGGCGAGATTATTCGATTCGACGGGATCAGGGAATTTGTATCGAATATACCACAATATTTAAGACTTAGTTTTCCTACTACGGTCGATTTCGGCGTAGGCAACCACATCTTTTGGCCCGTGGGTGAAGATTTCAAGTTCCAAAATGCGGTCAAGTGGTTTAAAAATTTGGACAAGTTGATCCATTATACCAACCAAGAAGGCCGCGTGAATGTATTTTACTCGACATTGGGAAACTATACCGACGTGAAATTGCAAGACAAATCGCTTCAGTGGACCACCAAGACCGACGACTTTTTTCCGTATGCTGATCGGGCGAATGGTTACTGGTACGCTTTGATTCTAGTGTACCCTTCCTTGTGTTTGATATATATATATATAATTTAACGAGATCTATGCAAAGTGTATAGATATAATGTATATAGATATCCCTTGGCATAGATTGTTTTGCATCGAAATATTATATTCTGGACTGATTTTTGCATCCAACTTGTCGATGGGTAAACTGGAGATTTGAGTGGTATGTATATATGTAGGTCTGGGTACTTTACAAGTCGCCCAGCGTTGAAACGATACATTCGGGTAGCCAACAGCCTTTTGCAAACACTTCGCCATTTGGAAGTGTGGGCCGGTAAAACAACCACGGGAGTACGTTCTGATTTATAATATTGTGTTGTTCTGGAGTACGTTTTATGATTCATATTTGTCTTGCCATGTTCGCAAAAAGTGGAAAGTCCGCGAGTTTTGAGTCTTCCATAACATATTTTATTTTATACAGTGTTCAAGTCATAATGATTAAAAATTTATATCCTTCACTATATTTTTTCTAAACATAAATATATACTATTATTATATTTTAATGTTTATAACAAAAATAATAGATAATTTCAATTGATTCACCTTGTTTGATCGGTGTCATGCAGGTCCACCAATTGGCGGCGTCGGTCGGGTTAAGTTTACACCACGATGGGATCACGGGTACGGAGAAGCAGGCGGTGGCAGACGACTACGCGCTTCGTCTGTCGGAAGGAGTCGCCGCGGGCACCGCGCGCCTGAACGACCTCCTGCGCCCGTTCTCGAGCCAGCCATTTGCTCTGTGTTTGCTCACCAACATGAGCCTCTGCAACACGACCGATTCGGATCCATTTACTTTCTTTGTGTACAATCCGCTGGCTGTGGCCCGTTCGTATACCATTGAACTCCCGATCATTGCCAAGAATGCAGCGGTAGAGCTGGCGAATGGCACGGCTGTCCCGAGTGTTGTGGTTCCGTTTGTACCAGTATATTCGCAACCCATTGCAAACGCGGCGCCGCATCAATTGGTGGTGCAGGCCCACGTCCCGCCTCTCAGTTGGTTGGTCTACCATGTAACCTTTCCCAAAGCTTCGTCATCGGAGGAGTCGACTAATGGATGGGATGTGGTGACGGAATCCATCATGTCCGCTGAAAACGAGTTTGTCCGTGTCGAAGTCAACACGGTCACGGGATCGCTCGTGTCGCTAACTAACAAGGCGACCCAGACCAAACTCAACGTGACCTCTTCGTTGTTGTACTATCAGGCGTATGGGAAACAAGGGGATTCGTGCTCGTCGGGAGCGTATTTGTTTCACCCAAACACGTCGGCGGTGCACAATTTGCCGTCTGTGACATCGTTCAAGTGCCAGAAAACAGTGTTGCTGGCGTCGTGTGTGTTTCAATTTGGCACGTGGGGGTCGTTGCAGTACAAGTTGCGCGCGTGGGACCACTCGGTGGTCGTGGAATGGACGGTATGGTGTATATAAACACTGGTTGTGTTGTTGATTTTGGGTATTTTTCAGTCGTGTGTGTACTTATTGCTAGGGGACGAATCGTTCGATATATTTAGACATTTGTCAAATACTACACAATGAAAACTTGATGATGAATGTAGTTTTGTGTATGGAGACAAAGTATTCGAATTTATATATATATATATCTACTCCATTTCCCGTTCAAATTGAAATGCATTTCCAGTCAATGTGAAATGAACACGTTCGAAACACGACAAATCAACATGAATTCTTTAATATTCAACTTGAAACATACTTTATTTCATATATATTCTGGTGTATGACTTGGATAAAGAAGGATGAGGTAGACATGATGATTGACTCACTATTGTATACTGAAAGGTAGTATAATTAATCACCTTATGGTCACTATACTATAGTTGAAGTAAGTTTAACGTTTCATGTTGAGATGTGATCGTTTTGAATATTTTAATTTATATATATATATGTATTATTTTATAGGTTGGACCCATTCCCATTGACGACGACAAAGGCAAAGAAGTGATCCTTCGGTTTGATACGTCGATCCAGTCCGAGGTAACTAACAATCTACAATACATATGTATTGTATATATATTGGGTCTTGATCTTTAATAACAGAAACAGTCTATCTAAAGACGGCAATATATATACATATATTTGTTCTATATATTGAAACCTAAACTAGAAAACGTGGTACACGGATTCGAACGGGTTGGAGTTTGTAAAGCGCGTACGAGACTACCGCGAGACTTGGAACTTGACGCTGCACAACGAAGAAGAAAAGGTCGCAGCCAACTACGTGCCCATCACGATTGCCACGTATATCCGAGACAAGTCGAATCAATTCAACGTCATCACAGACAGAGCCCAAGGCGCGGCCAGTTTGAAAGACGGTAAAATACCATATTGTCGACTTCAATGAGATATTTTAGTATAACTTCTATTTTATGACTAGGGTCGATTGAAATCATGGTGCACCGGCGGTTGCTTTTCGACGACCACAAAGGGGTCGGTGAAACTTTAAATGAAACGGAAACGGTACGCGATCTGAAATAACTAATGTCATGTTGGCATTATTTTAGTCCTAGTATTACTGTGTTTGTCGTACATTGCACGATGTAATTAAATTTGAACAATTTATTGACAATATCAATTGTATAATGGATTCAAGACAATTAGATTGAATGATGTAATTATATTCACTTTATATATATTGCATGGTGCATATCAAGGACAAATACGGTAGGACGTGCTGCAAGTACTTACTACCTCTGTCCCGAAGTAGTTGCAACATTATTTGGGATTCTCGACTTCCGAAAATGGTTATTTCACTATTTCAAATATAAATCTGCATTTTCTATTGATTTCAAAGGAGTATTACATAAACAAGAAGTTGTTAAATCAATATATATATATATATATATATATATATATATATTATTTGGAAATAAATAAAATATATTTGATAACAGTGGTATGAATAGTAGTACTTCGTTTCATATTGTACGAAGTATATATCTTACTTATTGTATAAATACAGGTGGAGTTTGCCAACCAGAAGAAGACGACAACGCAGGGCCTGACGGTGCGCGGGTCGATAGCGCTAAGTGTTGGCCCCGTACATTCTGCGATGGAGTTTCTTCGGGTGGAAGTGCACCAGCGCCATCTCGACGCTCTCGTGGCTGTGACAAAGTTGAACCCGCAGCTCCATTTGCCGTCGAATCCGTCGGTGGCCCCGCGGCTGCCCCGAAACGTCGGGCTGACGTCGATGCAAATCGTAGCCAGCACATCGTGCCTTGTCGTTCGACTGACCCACCTCTTTGCTATACACGAGCATCCCGTACGTACATAAACAAAAACAGACGCAATATATGTGTGACAAGCAGTTTTATATTAATTGTGAAGGGTAGATGAATAACCTTACGTAAAGTGTTTTTAATTGACGATATGTAGATATGTTATAATGATCTTACTGTGAAATAGTGTATGTCTTGTGCTTCGAATATTTTGTCGTTGTGGCATTCGACAAGTGATGCGAGGGATGTTGGGTCAAAGGGCATATGTATTTGTGATGATAATTTGTTTCATTTTGATTTGAATTGTTTTCAATCATACTATGTTATTGTGTGTTCTACTCAAAATTTCCTCTGGCGATTTGGTTGAATGAACCGCCGAGACCTTCGAAATTTCATATAAAACTGAGTTGAACAGGTATCTTTGTGACTGTAATGCGACAATCAATCTATTTCGCCAATCAAATTGCAACAGCCATTCTTTGTAGCCAATCATACTCCTTTGCTCGATTAGTTGGCGATTTCAACCATCCCCCAAAATAGGGAATTTGACTGAAAAGCACAATACATATATAGATATATTCATACACAAAACTTCGTTGCAGCCATGGGATTATGCTAGGGATGATGTACCAAATGAAAGATGAAACCCTGAATGGTGCAGTTACTATTAAAAACCATCAAACCAATCTTTGGACTTATGTTTAGGGTTGGTCTGGATGCCACCCCATATATTGTTTTGAAACAGTCTGCAAAATTTTCCCAAAGTATCATATTCTATGAAAAATAGAGAAAAGAAATATCTACAAGGTTGTTTGGATGCCAGCTGAATTATGGAAACATTATTATATCGATCCAATTGAAGTGCAAGACAGACTTGAACTGACCACAAACCTCCATAAAACATCCGATTCTCAAGCAAATTGTGGCATAACGTTTTAGACTTTGGTGGCATCCAGACGTATGCAATCTCGAAAAATGGAATATTTCGATTTTGCTAACTCTTCTTGGAAAAACGGCCATTTTATGCCTTTTTTCATGGCATCCAGACCCGTCCTAAGGATACCAAAAATAATAATAATATTATATAGTTATTATATTTGAAACGAGAACTGTATTATATTTTAGACCTAGATATGTATGATATATATATATATATATATATATATATATATATTCATGTATTTATTTCTATATTATATAAATCTATTCATTTTATGTTTTT
Organism: Aphanomyces astaci; assembly: GCF_000520075.1. Classification (NCBI taxonomy): domain Eukaryota; phylum Oomycota; class Saprolegniomycetes; order Saprolegniales; family Verrucalvaceae; genus Aphanomyces; species Aphanomyces astaci. The sequence goes on along the minus strand of NW_009798331.1, from coordinate 111,323 downwards.
GATTTATACACATGAAAGTGTGTCTAGTATAGAATAATGCTGGACAACATACATACTGTATGTATATGTTGCACCGATGGATAATGTGTGTGACTTATATATTGTAGGTATGGTCCACGGTCGCGAGGGTGGATTTAAATGATTTGTTGGGCGGCCACTGGTGCACGTATCGCGTGACGGAAGTGAGTTTGTCTGCCAACCGAATCATTGGACACACCCAAAATAGCACGTTGGTGACGCTGGAGCCAATGCAAGTGCGGGCATTTCAAGTGTGTGAAGGACACAACACGATGAACGCCACGGCGGTGTATGATCCTTTTGTGACAGATTTAGCTGCACAAGACATTCCCATCGACTCGGACATGCAGGCTCAAGTATAATCCACAGTAATTTCTCCACATACGACAACCTGGATGGAGCAAATAGTGTTACGATGATAAAGAACATGCTTCTGTAGCGATGGGTGGTATTATTCATACTGGTAGACGAGCAAACGTGAGAGTGGGTTCGTTCCATAGCAAGGTCCTACCGATTGCATTCACGTTGTTACTGGATTGCAGTATACAGTACTACAGTCTGAAACAAAACTAACGTTATAGCCAAAAAATTGAAGTTGGCAAATAACCGCCTCACAATGAGCTCACCAGATAACATCTGTTCGAATGGTACTGTACATGTTGTGTTTGTATGTAAACTATGTATGTGGATTCCGTTTAATTTTTCTTTCTTTTTTTAAATACCATTCGAACAGATGTTATCTGGTGAGCTCATTGTGAGCGGTTATTTGCCAACTTCAATTTTTTGGCTATAACGTTAGTTTTGTTTCAGACTGTAGCTTGATCATGTTGCGTTCAATCATACATCAATGCATTGATTGCACTGTCCTAATTAACTGTACTACCAGGACGACGTTGAATGGCAACGTAACATACAAACGTTATTGGGGATGATTCGACACCGAATAATCGAATCACGAATCGACGCTATTGGCTAATCAAATTTCGAGTCGATTAGATAGAATGGAAAGCACATTCAACCAATCAGAACTCCATTTTGATTCAATAATATTGATTACAAACCACGTGACGTTTGGAAGTCGAACGTTATAGCGAATTCACAATACTGGATACAGACCTTTTTGCAGTTAACATGGACACATGTCCAAAGTGTTTGCCTCCGTGCAAATAGACTAAGTGTGCCCGAGTACTCCCTTTGAACTGCAATGGTGTACTAACGTTATTCGTAGTACTGTGCGTGAAGGGATATGTCTTGATGCTGATTGGACAAAATGACTGCAATTGAGTGGCAATTTGTAGCCAATCCGAGCCATTTTTTGTAAAACTAGCCAATCAATTTGCTTCCACAGAAAGGCCGGAAGTTCAGATTTCGTTAACGTTAGACATTTCCAAAGCTCACATTCCAAGATGCTCCACCTGCGCTGTGTCGTCGTCGGCAAGGGACACCCTTTCTCCGTCGCCATCGCATCCAACGCAAGTGTCCGTGAACTCAAGACCAAGGTCTTCGGGGAGAACCTCCATATGACGACCAGTGTCGCAGACGACCTACAGCTGTACCGTGTGGACGGCCTGGAGGAAGGTGACGACGGCCAGGTGTTGCACCACGGGAACTTCGTGGACATGACACTAGCGTCCTTGAGTGGGTTTGGCGATGACAAGACCAACATGCCTGCAACCTCGTTCCTGTCGCGATGGTTTAACACGGCAGACGTGGCGGTCTCTGCTCGACAGATTCACGTTGTGGTGTCTTCTTTCGACGACTTGGGCGACCAGACGCGCTGGACGGAACTCAACGATGTACTTCCACGTCGCAAGGCACTGCGACATCGTGGTGTGGATTCAGCAGCGATCTCGGACGTATCATGGTCCGACGTCCGTGCCGTGTTTGACAAGTACACGATCAAACAAGAGTTCCCGAGACAAGCCATTCCAGCACAAGCCATGGATGCATTGGACATATACCTCAAGATGATCGCCATGTCATTCGGCCCTATAGATGCCAGCAGTAGTGACGCGACGACGCGGAAGTACTTTATCACTCCTATTTTCCTCCACGTGGCGTCTGCTGCCGGCGCCAATATGGTGCTGGACGAAGAAGTCCGTGGAATGCGGGTCCGAATGCACGGACGACTCGACTTTGTGCTTGTTCGCGGCGTAACGAGGATCTGCCTCGTCCAAACAACGGACGGCGACATGACGCAAGCGATGGCGGACGTTTTGCTGGCGTGCGAAGCCGTGGCCGATGCGGAAGACGCGGCGGTGGTGTATGGCATTGCGACAGATTGCTTGAGCTGGGTCTTTGTGAAGCGGGAACGGAGCCACATCCTCACGGCGGAGATGAGCGTCCAAGTAGGCGACGACCGCCACCTGCCACCCGAGTCAGTACAGCGAGTGGCCGAAACCATCCACGCCATGCTCATGGTGATGAATTAGTAGTCTTGATAACGTACTAGTTGGCCAAGTTATGGTGCACTTGATAGTGACCTGAATTCGAGCTTCCTCGATTCTGAGAGTTGCTGCATGAAGCTGAAAGGTTGGGTGTTCTTTTTGTCCCCGTCGAATCACGAATCGATGCTATTGGCTCATCCAATTTTGAGTGGATTTGATTGGCTCTTACAGAAACACAAGTTATAGTCCGCCAATCAGAACTTCCAGCGAGATTCACAATATTGATTAAAAAACCACGTGAATTTCGGAAATATGTAGTGACTTCTTGTCGATTTGACACAAATTGCGCTATCGTATCAAACGCCAGTGCCACTTTAACCTATCGAACGTCCATTTTGCGCGCCATTCTTGAACTAGCATTCGACGAGCCATGACCGCAGACGACAGTCCGGCCTGGAACACGCAATCATCGCAGACGTCCCAACCGACACACTCGCAAGGCGACCACAGACACTTTGCGCGAGAAGCACCCGGTTGCATCGTACTTGGTGATCCAGTTTGAAATGGTTTGCTTGTTCTTTCCGTACACAGCAGCAAGCTGTCGACGCTTCATCCCCACGAAGACGTAGCAAGTACAGACAGTGCATGACTGTGTTTGGACTTACATGCTGTGAGAGTGCCGGTGCTCATCGTCGCCTAGGCGCTTGGTGTGCGATCTGCTTTGTCGTGGAAATATCTGTTCTGTCGTTTGACCCAATCAAATTGGGGCAATTTTGAAAGCGCCAATCGAATCGATTTGCGAACGACATGTGGTTTTTTAGGAATTCACGCCAAAATCCAAAATTTCGCTCGAAAGCACAAATATTTACTCCAATTTACTTCATCGGGTTGAATGGTATTCATAGTTTCGGTTCTTTTGCTCTGATTTCTACTCAAAAATTAAGAGCAAAATAGGAGGGATCCTTGTAATTCTGATGTTGCTTTGAAATGCTTTGAAATACTCATATTGTGCTTTTCACTGAACTTTGGACTTCGCAGTCGAAACTTCAAAGCGATTTCGAATGTATTTTCCATGTTTTCCCCGACTAATTTTACACAATCCGAAGCGACAGGGCACGAGACTGGTAAAATCTCTGGAATGGAGTGATGTGATTGGCTTAAGACATTCATAATCTCTTTGTTTAGGCTATTCGATTCGCCTCCCCAGTCCAATTTAGTGTTGAATACACAATACGCAGCACGCAAACTTTACACTGTTAGTACAGAGGAGCCGATTATTTCAATGTGAATTACCAACATTCTCAACAAACCAGTGTTTGTGGAAAACGAAAATGGATTTCAGCCAATCAGCGACAAGTATCTTGTCAATCGAATTTCTATATTGATGTACTCCGCATATTATCCGGATACCATCGCCTCTTGAAATTTGTATACTGTAGTCTGCCTTTCGAAAGTACTTCGAAGTACATCAGCGATCTTTCGTGACAACCATGATGCATGTGTGGCCCATCGCGGCGGCATTGGCATCAGCAGTGCGTGCTATCCCGCTGCCATCGTGCGGCCATTGGACGCCCGACTTCCCCACCGATCGGCACTACAACACGACCCCTACGATCTCGACGGACAAGCTCAACGTGCACTTGATTCCCCACACCCACGACGACCCTGGCTGGCTGCTCACCGTAGACCAGTACTTTACGCAAGAAGTCGACTACATCTTGGACACGGTCGTGACCGAGTTGCAAAAGGACCCGAACCGCCGCTTCATGTATGTGGAGCAAGCATTCTTTCAGCGCTGGTACGGACAAAAAGTACTCATATACACACCTCTTATGGACTGTGAATGCTATTTACATGTAGGTGGCGTGAGCAGACCAAAGAAACCAAGCAACTAGTTAAGCAACTCGTGAAGAACGGCCAATTGGATCTGTCGGCCAACGGCGGATGGGTCATGCACGACGAAGCGACTCCGCACTACACGACGATGCTCGATCAAACTGCTTTTGGCCACAAGTTTCTACTGGATGAATTTGGGTACATGAGCTAGTTTCAGAGAATTTTCACCTCATTTTAACCTTGAATTAGTGTGATCCCGCGCATTGGATGGCAGATCGATCCATTTGGCCATTCATCGACCCAAGGCTCGCTCTTGTCGGCAGGCATTGGCTTTGACGCTCTGTACTTTGCTCGAATGGACTATCAAGACTATGACTATCGTAAAAATAACAAAGACTTGGGTAAATATATATATATATATATTATCCACGATAGTAAAAATCCCTATCAAAGGGAAACTACTTTTACTATTTCGTACGAAATATAAATGATAAACGTAGAATTCATCTGGAAAGCGTCCGAATCGCGCAACGAGTCCATCTTTACCGGTTCGTCCAATCAAATGTCGCTACTACTATATTTAGACAGTTTCAAACGTCGTTTAACGTACTCTATACTTGCTTATGTTTTACCCTATTGTATGGTAGTAAGACTCAACGTTGTGACTATATACCGCCAAATATAATGTTAGGAATGATACAAGATGGGTATGGCGCTCCTGGCGGGTTTAATTTTGGAGATGAGGAACCAATCAAGGACGACCCGTACTTGCACGACAACAACGTGTGCAGGCGCATCCAAGAATTTGCCCAAGTGAGCTTGGAACGCGCTCGACATACCAAAGGTATCAAGAAATTATCACTTGACGGTAGCATATATATATATATATTGTCGTTTTCGAGCGAAATTTGGACTTGGCAGGTGATTCGAGAATCGTGGATGCGTTTTGATTGGCTAGGACATTCCAAAATACATTTGCCACATTCATTCGATCCTACTCGGAAGTCCAAATTAAAACGGTTTTGACAATACAATACTTGACTTGATTGTGCAAATATCGGACGATTTCATCTGGATTGGACACCATTCGTTTATACTAGTATTTGAAAACGATTATCTTAGCTAAATATACATGTATCTATATATGTAATTACGTATTTTAAAGTATTTACATACATACCTGAAAGACGATGGCATAAGGACATTGTGTATCCTTGGCCTGTAACGTGATATCATACATGTCTGAAAGAGACTTCTACATATATATATATATGTAAATTTTATTGATATTCCATGTATGCAATCGTCTATAATAAACACACAACGATAGGCAACCACATATTTTGGCCCATGGGCATGGACATGGAGTACCAGAATGCGGTCAAGTGGTTTAAAAATATGGATAAGTTGATACATTACTCCAACCAAGCTGGCCAACTCAACGTATTGTACTCAACCCTGGGCCATTATACCGACTTGAAGCTCCAGGACAAACATACTCAGTGGACCATCAAAACGGACGACTTCTTTCCGTATGCCAACGAACGGTTTGGGTACTGGTACGGATGTGGCATTATTTTTAAAATATATAATTATATATATATAATGCGTTTTTGTCCATTGATCCAAGTATTCGCTCATATAATATTGATAGGTCTGGCTATTTTTCCAGTCGCCCGACATTTAAAAAGTACGTCCGTGTGGCCAACGGGTTATTGCAGTCGGTCCGGCACTTGGAAGTGTGGACGCATGCAAGTCATAGCTCGGTACGGTCGACACACGATTTAATTCTTGTTCATATATATATATATATATATGTATTGAATGAGGAACAAACACTGGAATCATAATATATTTTGAAATGATTTATATAAATATTATGAGCAACATTGGAGTCCGATTTCATTGCAATCTATAGAGACATACATATATGATCACCAACGATTGGACACGATGCAGGATTGCGTTGTTAGCAACCCCAAGCTTGTTGGTTTTCGATATGTTTTATCGTGCATTTCACTCACAGTTGGACCTTTGATTCAATTGGCCAATAGTATTTGACCTTATTAAAGCTTGTATAATCTATTCTATACTATACAATGTTTAGTATATCTCAGGTTTGGCCAAACTAAACTGAATCACAACCTTGGATTGCTGAAACGCACGCACCAGAACGTGATTTGATTGGCTTGGGTGGTGGTTCTCTGTTAAATACTAGATTGGTTCATAAATGAATCGTCATACTGATATAAATAATAATATAATATAGCTTTCCTTCTTTGACAGTAACGTCGTGCGATTGATCTGGCACTTTACTCGATTTGACAATGCATATATATATATATCTTTCAATGATGTTTTTCATAGGTAAACCACTTGGCGGCAACCGTGGGACTGTCGCTGCATCACGATGCAATCACTGGCACGGAAAAGCAGCTCGTCGCAAACGATTATGCGCTGCGGGTGTCGGAAGGTGTCGAGAGCGGTACCGCCCGGCTCAGCCAGCTCTTCCACAGCCAATCAGTGGCGTTGTGTCTGCTGGCGAACGTAAGTGTGTGCGCTCCAAGTGCCACCTTACGGCCGTTCACGTTTGTCGTGTACAATCACTTGACCAGTGTACACACGTACACTGTCACGTTGCCGTTTCGGGCCGAAAATGCGCACGTTCGATTGGCCAATGGCTCGACGGTACCCAGTGCCGTGGTGCCGTTTGTGTCAGTGTACGGTAAAGTGCCATTGAAACACCAAGCTCCCAACACGTTGGTGGTTGAAACTTTGCTGCCGCCGCTGGGCTGGGTGGCGTACCACGTCGTTCCCGGCAAGGAAAATTCCCATCCACCGTCCGTTCACGGTCACGTCGAGAGGGAAAATTCCCCGCCAACAACACCCCCACCGTCGTCTCCATCGATACAGGCCAAGCCTATGAAATGGGAAACAAATTCATCTGCGACAGAGTCCACACTCGTATCGACTGGCAATGCGTTCGTTGAGATGACCATAAACACTGCGACAGGGTCGCTTGTGTCTCTGACTCACAAGGCTTCGCATACGACCGTCCATATTACGTCATCGCTCATGTATTATCAAGCGTTTGCGAAATCCGATGTATCGTTTTCGTCGGGGGCGTACGTGTTCCACCCCAACACGTCGGCTGTCCACCCGTTGCCATCTGTGACATCGTTCGAGTGCAATTCTCAATCAAACGACCTTGTGGCGTCGTGTGTGTTTATATTTGGGTCGTGGGGAACGTTGCAGTACAAGTTAAGTCGCCATGATGTGTCTGTGCAAGTCGAGTGGACGGTCGGTACAACTATATGCGATACAGTGGACGGTTTTGAAATTAAACGGTGGTTGTTTAGTTGGTTATGGGGGGTGCTGGTGGGGAATAGGGATTTACGTGAGATACCATACTATAGATATGGGGTGTGTTGAATGGACATCATGTGATTGAATATATACACCAAACGCCGCTTTAAAACAATGATATTTATAATATATATTTAAACTAAGTTTGTCAATGTATGGAGGTTGTCAATGATTGGAGCTTGTGGGCGATATATCGAATTCACTTCGAAGTCGTGTTGAATATTTAATACATTTTCATATATAACCTTTATTTTTCATAGGTCGGGCCCATTCCCATTGACGACCACCAAGGAAAAGAAGTGATCCTTCGATTCGACACGTCCATCCAGTCCGAGGTAACGAACTATCTACTATATATATATATACATATGTACATATATTAGTTTATATATTTAATAACTGAAATAGACTGACTGTCAACTATATATATAAATATATATTATATATTCAAACCTTAATTAGAAAACGTGGTACACGGATTCGAACGGGTTGGAGTTTGTAAAGCGCGTACGAGACTACCGCGAGACTTGGAACTTGACGCTGCACAACGAAGAAGAAAAGGTCGCAGCCAACTACGTGCCCATCACGATTGCCACGTATATCCGAGACAAGTCCAATCAATTCAACGTCATCACAGACCGAGCCCAAGGCGCGGCCAGTTTGAAAGACGGTAAAATACCATTCATATATATATATATATATGAATGCTATTATATAGTATATATATATATATATATGAATGCTATTATATAAAAATATATATAGTATATATATATACTACATAATGGCTATTTCGTTTTCGTACACTATCCTTGGTTGACGTTGTGTGTTGTGATGACGACCCTACGTGATGATGGCACGAACGGAAATTTGTGTGTATGTATGGGTGTTCTCGATACGTTTCGACTAGTGATAGTATGAAGTGTTGATATTTCACATTGGCTTAAAATTGGTATAATATTTAATATATATATATTAATAATATTTCATGTTTCTCCAGGGTCGTTGGAAGTGATGGTCCACCGTCGGTTGTTGGAGGACGACCACAAGGGTGTGAACGAGCGGTTGAATGAAACAGAAACGGTATGAATATATATATATATAAATCAATGGACAGTACTATTGAAACCAATATCATGATATATATATATTCTAGATCTTACATGCATTACCTTTACAATATATATATATATATTTATAGCTCGAGTTTGCCAACAACCAAACCCCAACCCAAGGGCTGACTGTACGGGGATCGGTGGCTATCAGCGTGGGCCCCCATGATCCTGCCATGGCCACCTTGCGATTCGAAATGCACCGGCGGTACTTAAGTCCCCTGGTATGGTTGACCGAATTCAACCAATCAACGACCTTTCCTTCCAAAACCACGACATCTGATTGGGCGAATCGCCTCCCATCGAACGTCGGGTTAACGTTGCTCGAAGTCAAGTGTCCCCGATGCCTTCGGCTCCGCCTCACGCACTTGTTTGCTATTCACGAACATTCGGTATGTAAAATTTGACTTGGACAAACTATGGTCGACCTTGGACAGTCGCTCTTGGTTTACAGTTAGTTTATTTTTAGTTGAGTTAGTTCGTTTCGTGTCTGAGATATGGTGTGGTTGATGAGTAACTACATTGTACAGTGTCCTAGAGCGATGCAATACATTACTTTATTGTCTTTTTCCCCAAAATTTGGACTTGTGTGCTGATTCGCAACAAATATCTTGATGGTCTGTACTGAATTTTGGTGGTGCCACTCACAGTAATTAAAGTCATACAAGAATTACGATTTCCTGCATTCTAATTGGCTCAATTATTCGCGGCTGCCGATTCTAGTGTACATACATTTTGGATGGTGTTGATATTTTTGCTCCATATCGCTCCCAGTTTAGACGAAACATATCGTTGGTCCATATGAAATGTAACAGTTGGCATCAGTTGGTTCCTGCATAGTAGAATTGACTAGGTCGTTTGTAGACTGAGTGATTTATGCTATTAAACCTTTATTAGTCGATATAATACTAAAGCGGTGGAATGTAGAGTATTATAAAAACGAATCATAATAAGAATTCACTTGTTTGTTGTAGACGTGGTCGGCGCCTGCGACGGTGGATTTTGGAACGGTTTTGAACGGCCACTTTATCGCGTTTGACGTGAAAGAAATCAGTTTAACGCACAATCGCGTCCTCCACGATAAGGTCGGGACCACGGTCAAGCTGGAGGCAATGCAAGTGCGGGCATTTGAAGTGTGTGACAAAAGCCACCGCAGCCATGCCAGCGTGTACGAAGCGCAAGTGTCCCATCTGGCCACTGTCGTAGACGAGACCGCTGGATTCTAAGGGCCATTTAGTCTATATATATAATATATATACACTGGACAGAATGGGCTAATGTGTTAATACATATCGACTGCATCAATCTGTTCAAGAGGATGCTCAAAACAAACTTGCGTACAGTGTTGTCCTTTTTCGCTGAGAATCGATTTGAGTCAGATTTGTATCTTATGCTATGAATGGTATACACATTTGAAGATGAATATTTGCATGGGCCAAGCTATATGAATCGATGATTAATTGGCATTTCTCGTTGGTAGTGAAGTAAATTGATTGCCAGGATATTCTCAACCTCATTTGTCGAATTCAATCGGGAAGTTCAACGGATTTGGCTATAGTTAGTATCAAAAACCAACTTGTTGGGACGACCGACAGCAAAAGCCGAGCTCCGGCATCCGATCCAGGCAATGGTAGTACTCACGCAAATATCGCAGAATCTGTACGAGCTGTAAATAAGGACAATAATCTGAGTAGTACGGAAGTCTGATTGGCCAACTTCGTGACTAGATATCACAATCGTTGTGAAATACATGATTCTCATTGGTTAACTGTGAGACGAACCTGGCCGCAAGGATTTGCAATGTGCCAGTACACACACTGTAATGAACTACTTGTCTATCTGGCAGTGGGGGGTGCTGGTCACCTTTGCAAGTCCACAATCATGTGGATAGTTGCGCTGAACATCCAGTGTGCTCAAGACACTAACATTTCGATTTTCAAATGTAGAATACTAAGTACGCAATCAAGCATATCGTTGTACAATAGTCAGTATACGATAAACCTTGTGTATGTACTAGTAGTATGTATATTCGCAGCCACTCACTCGTGTTATGCTTCTTGGGAGGTGCAAGTTCATTTCAAATACAGCTTCAATACAACTCGTGTCCAGCGTTCAGATCGCTTCACAAATACTGTGCGTTTTGTGCCCTATCGACGTAGCTAGTTATTATATTGTTTACTACTAAACGCCGCGATGAAGTAGCCACAATTCTGGAGTTTGTACAGTATGGCTTGGTGATGTTGCCCAAACTATAACGTAAAAGTCCAATTTAAGAACACTTTTTCCGAAGCGTTGCCGTTGAAGGCATGTAACTCGACTCGTAGGTATCGGATTCTAATTCTACAATACGTTACATGGGGCCAAAATCCAGGCCTATTCGGGAGTTATGAATGCGATTTGATTCCTGTTATAATTCATTATCATTTACACAAACCGCTGAAAACAGAAGTCCAATTTAAGGTGCACCTTAAATTGGACCGCTTGTTTTCAGCGGTTTGATTTTAAGCTTAGTCTTTGGAGATCCATTTGCATTTTTTTGGGCGGTTAGGTTAAAAACTGCCTTTGTAGGAATTGATTGGCTAATTCGAGTGCACCTTAAATTGGATCGAGCACCTTAAATTGGACTTTTACGTTAGTGTCTAATGTTAAATGGTACTCATATTAATGTATTTACACAGAGTTGACAGTGTCTGCACTGCGTTGAAGCTTTTTGACCTGGCAACTCCAGCAACACCCCCAGATACACGCCACGATGGAGATCAACACGAGCAAGAACATGAACAGCGCTGCATCCACGAATAACGTGAGATACGTCGAGTCTCCTCGCGAGTTCCAGTACTTGCACGTGCACTCTGTCGCATTTTGACAAGTGAGCTTATACGTGCCACCGCCACCGTGGTCGCTCGTAGCAGGGCAGCAGCAAGGTACGGCTCGATTGCACAAGATCATATCTGTGTCCGCCGTTGGGAATAGCGCCTTGGGGCAGATTGGTTCGTTGAAGTAGTAGTACTGCGACTGGTGGCGATTCACGGCGTTGGTGGTAGTGTTGAGCAGGGCACAGGCGTGGCATGCCCCAGCAGTGTTGGCGGGGGGGCTTCGAGTAAAATGGCCCACTGGCGTATCAAAGACGTACCATAGCACCACCCCTGTGATACTGCAAAGGAGAAATACGATCATCGCAATGCGGTTGGCTCGATGGAGCTTGGCCACTGCAACCGTAGGTGTGGACGCGCCGTCAGGTGTCTCAAATGACGTGGCGGAAGGAGATGCCATCGTGATGTAGTTTGATTTCGAGGCCATCGTGATGTTTGAGTTGTGGGCTTTTTTACCTTGTGTGACTGTTGCATGATGGACACGGCACTCATTCTTGTTGTCACACACGGTACAAATGTACTGTACAGTATGCGAGGGATTGAAAATTTGGATGAAGAAATAGAAGCTTTTCATTGGTGAAAATCATGACCATCTTGCTTGTTGATTGGACATAAACAATTGAAACAAACAAAGGGTCGTCAAGTACTACAGTATATCTTTCAAATTGCACCGAGTTCTGTGGTTGACTCGTCATATTCACTAAATTTCCTTAACGTTAGATAAATCCTACTGGAGACCTTCACACAATGTAAAGCAACAGCCTCGAAATGTTCAAGCTGCACATTCGCCATACACCTGTACCCGAATAGCCCGAGGCGGGGGGCCGACCGAACGATCAATCGTCTGAATAAGACTTTCATACCAATTCCCCTACTGGCTGAATGGATTCCTTGGGAACTACTACAGCATCAACGACGACTCCATCAAAACCCTGCCCGGTCGTGGTTTATTCGAAACAAACTCGAGTACCATTCGACCATCGCGACGCTGTGGGGTTTTGCAGTGAACCCGTACAGTATTACCGGTAACAGTAGTAATACTAGTACTACGTAGTACAGTTCCTACTGTAGTACCGGTAGAGTACTGTAGGTAGTACTACTAGTAGTACTATTCATACTAGTAATAATCCTAGTCGGTAGTACTACTATTAATAGTAGTACTATTCATAGTAATACATGTAATCATATCATAGCCTAGGCCACATAATTGTTGCTAAAGTATTTTCCTGCCTTTCTTGAAACCGACTACAAATCCTGTAACTTCGAACATCGTATCCGGATAATGCTCCAAAGTGGTGTCTGGTCGTATCCGCTGCGAATTGTCAACCTCATCACAACCACAGGTACTATGTCACGCACGGCGCTACTTGACGTGGATCCGAGACGGGGGCTGCTGGCATGTGACGCCGTCACGGTCAACATCGCCGCCATGGGACACACCGAGCGCGATCCGTTGATCAAACCACGTGATCTATCGGTGATTGGAACGTCCATGTCTGAATACGTGACCATCGCCGGCTTTCGGTCGTCGACGGTGTGGTTCGCCGTGTACGTGGTAGTATGCCTGGCGTCGGGGGGGGTGATGTGGGTTGTCACCACGTGGTGGCCGCAGGTGTACACGTATGTGGCCCGCGTGCGCGTCCGGTCGTTGGCTATCGCCGATGTCGTCTTGGTGCGAGACAGTGGCGGTGACATGCACGAGTGCGCAGTCCATGTCGCAGGGCAGGTGCGAAGCTTCGAGTTCAGGAGCCAGCGATACCTCTTTGTTCACCAGTCAGGAACGTTCGAACGAGGTGAGTATATATATATCCATGTATCTTTGTCATTTTGGCTACCATTTCGTCATGGCAATGGACAATGTCTTCCCCAGCTACCATATATATATATAATCCATTATGATGTCATGGCAATGTATGTTTTCTTTCCCAACTATTAATATATATATATTTACATATATATACTGTAATACTCCTTTATGATTAGTTCCGGCTATGCTATTCGAGTCAGTGGGCTCTGTGTTTCAAAGCGTTTCAAGAGGGTTAGCTGATTCGGTGGTGTCTGATCGCACGGAATTCTACGGTCCCAATGCTATGAATCTCAAGTCGCCTCCAGTCTTGCAGTAATATCTCTATAAATATATATATATATATATGTATATATCCAACTGTTTGATCAATATCCTTGAAAGTCAAAGCATATTTTGTTTTACACCACGATCGCTATATATATATATCGTGATGTTTTAAATAGTTTGATAATATATTTATGTCTATGATATAGGCTTCTTTTTCAAAAGACCGTGCACCCGTTTTACCTGTTTCAGTTGATTTCCGTGGCGTTGTGGCTTGAAGAAGCATATGTCACATATGCATTAGCCATACTGGCCATGTCCATCTTTAGCATCGCCTACGAAGTGTATACGCAAGTGACCAACGCCAGTCAAATGCAAGCGCTTGTCGCTTGTTCAATCACGGTCCAGGTATTGTACTAGTACTACTACTAGTAGTGGTACTAGCCATGCCCATCTTGTCATATGGTGTTTGACGTCCATATACTGTATATATCTTATATATACTCTCGTGGACGGTAAAATTAGGTCAAGCGAGACGGACGTATTGTACTGGTGCTGGCGTCGGCACTAGTTGTTGGAGGTATTCTGAATAATAAAATTCAGTACCTATCTATCGATACTATTATTCTAAAATATTTTTTAACAATATATGATATTTTTGTAGATATTGTGCTGGTGCAAGAGCAAGTGGTTCCTGCGGACATGGTCGTGTTGGTGGGGGAGTGTCTCGCAGATGAATCGTCGTTGACTGGTGAAGGTGTGTAGTACATTTTTATTCCACGACAATACATATATATATGCTGCACAAAAATATTATTCTATTGGATAATATATGTGATATTGTAGCCATCCCCGTGACCAAACAGAGTGCGCACGACGACTCGAACACGGCAGTCCTCGAGTGCCACAAAAGTGGTGTATTGTACGCTGGCTCGTCGGTTGTTCGGGTGAATGGTACGTCAATAATTTCTCAAGCAATTTCTGTGCTTAACCTTTGGATATATATATATATTTATATATATATATCGTGGTCTCCAATTGGAAACGTTTGATGTCGTTTTGCATATCGATCACATGGAGTTGTGTATGTCTACAAAAAAGGCTGTTGATTGGACTCGTTTAATTTCGTGTGACTTAACGTCTCTCTGCGATAAATTATTTTCTATAATTGAGCTTGCGATAAACACATATAAAGTTGCTCGACTTTTTGGGCATAATTACAACAGAAATAGGATTAACAGTAAAACTAAAAAAATCCACTTTTTTATATATATTGACGTCGTGATTTCAAGCCCACATCGTTCTTAGGACGCATCGAATGCATATATTTATTATGCACTTATTGTCGATTTGATACAAATTTGGGGAGGGGGTGCAATCGAATCGCGCCAACCAAACTGATCTACAATCGATCTGATTGGTTGAATTTCATTGAGAAGGTTTTGATTGGCTAATAATTTTGAGCTCATCTGAAGTAGCCAATCAAATCGATTTAAATTCCAACGAGAAACCACGCCACAACACAAAAATTTACTCGAAAGCACAATATATACCTTGTCGTTTCTGATCAATTTAGTAGGGGACAATGTATGGGCCGTGGTCACACGCATTGGGTTTTCCACTTTTAAAGGCGATTTATTTCGGCAAATTCTATACCCCGACGCGATTCCGTTTCAATTGGTCACAGATAGCTACCGGTACTTGATTGGTCTGTCCATCGTCGCCGGACTGACCAGCCTCCAGCGCATCTACGACGCGTACGTTGTTGTTACATCAATATCTTTGATGTGACACTATTATATATATATATATAATTTGCCAAATCGAGCAAAGACTCGAATATCTAAAGAGAATGGATTAAAGAATCGTCCAAGCCAATCAAATCACACGTTTTGGTGAATGTCTGCCTATATAAAGGACTCTGTCAGTTCGTCCCTCAAAACCTGATATATATATATACTAAATATTGTATAGTTTGTATACAAGATGATATGAGATCCACTGGTATTATTGGCGAATGGACTCCAAAGCCAATTTTACTTGAACTAAATATACTCACTGTGACTCCTGGCTGATACAATGTAGATCTCTTTGTGAAATGGAGAAGCATTACAATGCACCGGATGCGCCTGCAATTTGATTGGTCGAAAGTTATTTTTTTTCTGAAATTTCATTGGCTACATTGGTCCGTCGATTTTGCTTCGTCGATTCGATTGGCAGCCCCAGCTCATTTTGAAATCGAATTATTATCAATATCACATGCACAATTTGTACTCCAAAGGCTTCATTCGATGCAAAGATTAAATGACCTCTTGCTGATGTTATAGGGTACAAGCCCAGTCGACGTTGGGGGAGCTGGTTATATCCGTATTTGACTTGATTTCCACGGCGATTCCAGCGGCGCTGCCGATGATCTTAACGGTCGGCGTCGGCTTTTCCCTGGCGCGGCTGCAGCATGCGCGTCTGTGTTGTCTGGACGCGCAAAAGATTAACGTTGCAGGGCATATCGACTGCTTTTGCTTTGACAAGGTACAATAACAACAAAGTAGACGCTATAAACAGATAAACCCGAAGTACGAGGACTAATAGTAGCAGTAGTATTACTACTACTACGACGACTCGACTTTGACCTGGATGTATTTGTATATGTATATATACATGTAGGTAGTTAGTAGTTTGTAGGACTACTACTGTAGCATCGTAAGTTATGCCATTTGATATATTTGGACATTGGATGGGTATATCGGGATATGGTTGTGTACGGACGATATGTAGTGCTTTTAATTGATTGGCACGGGTCTGGTCTATACACTGATTGTTAACTAGTAGGTGTTACTATTACTAGTAGTACGTACGTATGTTACTAGGAATGATATACTACTGTATGTAGACGGGCACGTTAACGAGCGACCATTTGGACTTTGAAGGCGTGGACGTGTGCGATGGGTCGCCCGTCACAGCACACCCGTCCGATCTCGACTTGGAATATGGTAATACAATACTACATATATATTTTCATTCAATAATATATATATATATCCTTGACGAATCATCCATCCGTGTCAACAACAAAGACATGTACCGTTGTTTGAAACATTCTATTCAATCATATCGTATATGAGGATCTATGGATACGTGATCGTGAAATAATAATAATATATATATCCTTAATGATACATCCATCGACATATATCAATGATTAAATGCTCTATTCTATCAAAGTGCGATGAAGCCAAATATTAACAATCTCAATATTGTCGATTTAATACAAATTTGGGGAGGGGGTGCAATTGAATCGCGCCGACCAAACCGATCCACAATCGATCTGATTGGTTGAATTGCATTGAAAATGTTTTGATTGGCTCATAATGTTGAGCTCATATGAGGTAGCCAATCAAATCGATTTAAATTCCAACGAGAAACCACGCCACAACACGAAATTTCACTCGAAAGCACAATATTAATAATATTTTTTCCAGTAGCGCTGGCATCATGTCATAACTTGAGCGTGGACCAGCATGGACATATCTCAGGTTATTCGCTGGATCGAGATATGTTTGCAGCCTCCAACTATACGATGGACGCCACTTCCCATCAACTCACCAAAGAACCTCGTCATGAGGATATTAAAGAAGAGGCTTGTGCTCATGTTACGCTGACGTATATCCGTCGATTTGCATTTGATGCGGCGGTGCAGCGGTCGTCGGTAGTAGTGCAAGTGTCCACTGAACCATCTAGTCTAAAGCGCGTCTACGCCAAGGGATCTCCGGAAGCCATTGCCGAGGTCGATACAATATATATATATATATATATATCGTTGTTTGTGGCATTTTGTGTTTTTTCATCCGATGCCTGTATATCTGCAAACTAATAACCATACCTCATATATATATTTTTGCTGGTAGATTTGTACGAACGTGCCAGCCACGTTTCACGTGATGGTTCAACAATACACTGCCCAGGGCTTGTACTGTATGGGACTCGCTATGAAACGAATGAACACGCTGGAATCCACGACATTTCGCGCACAAGTGGAGTGCGACATGCACTTTCTAGGCTTTCTCCTATTTGTGGTAATTACGGATTTGTTCTGTTTGTTGGTTTTGGCATCCTTTGCACCCAAATTTGGACCATTGAGCCTAACTACATTTTTAACAAACTAGAAAACAACCCAAATAGATATAGCCCCTTGACTTATCCTATTTTGATTTGGTGTAGTAGATAGATGTTACAGATGTATATCTGGAAAAAGTCGAATCCATAAATGACCTAAACGTTTAATCTTTTGATACCATAGCCCTTGAATTCGCAAAATTGATAGTTGCTACAATGTATTCGTGTACTGTATACACTATACTAACTACTACACAGTCACTGTAGTATACAGTATTAGTAGTGTATATATATTCTATAATGTTGTTTGTTCCCAAGCCAAATAAATAAGCGAATCTATGGCAGATAATCTACAAAATGTGATTGGATTGGCTAGTACATTCTCTCACAACTCGATTTATCAAATCGATTTCGATTCTACTGGTGACTTCAATGGTTACGAATATCGATTTGAGGACAATCTATGGATATAGTGTTGTGGTTTGTTTGGAATTATATAGTGAGTAAAGAACAGACTTTTCCGATTGTGGGGCTATTTTTACGGTATTTTATTTAATTGATCTTATATATTTATGTTTTACGATATAGAACCATGTCAAGCCTGAATCTCGAAGAGTTATTGAAACCCTCGAGGCTGGGGATATCGACGTGCGCATCATCACAGGCGATAACGCTGTCACAGCTATGCACGGTACACTTCTAAAACTCGAACGATTCGTTTTATAGTGTTATTCTACTATACATTATATAGATATCTTCCAATAGAATGAATGCTTTGCCTGAATATAATATGAAATCTGTGGATTGTAGTGGCGCGACTGTTGAATATGCGCCTAACGACAGCCATGTTGTACTTGGATGTGTCGCCCTCTGATGGTACCATCATGTACCAGCTGTACCCAGTACGTTAATGTACATATTTGCATTCCTAGTCAAAATATATATTCTTAAAAATCAAAATATATATTCATATTCCAAATATAAATACCTTGTAAGTCCAAATACCTAAAACGACAACTCGTTAACTATCTTGTATTAGACTTCCATGACGTGGCTACCTGTGGGCGACCTCACGACGTTGTTGGAATTGGATTTCGATCTCACTGTACGTCCCAATGTATCATCATTATTATATATCTTCAAGAGTCAAAAATCAATATATATATATTAATATGTTAATATTTGTTAGATTACTGGGGCCGCCTTGGACGTAGCTCAAGCTTCGTCGCTCAATCCAATGGTTCTCACACAGCTTGTGGAAAAAACCAAAATATTCGCTCGGACCAAACCCCATACAAAGACTTGGATTGTTAGCCGGCTTATGTCTACAGGGTACTTTAGTATATGATAATATTTATATATTTCACTTGAATCCTCATATATATATATGAATGTGTAGACGGTTCGTGGGTATGACTGGGGACGGTACAAACGACTGCGGGGCGTTGAAAGCTGCCCACGTGGGCCTGGCCCTGTCCGACGCCGAAGCATCGATTGGTACTCTTCAAATATATATATATATATATATATATATATTCAAGTCGATAAGCCACGTTGTTGGTATTGGGAATCTTATTTTTTGCAGTGGTTTTCGATTTGAAATATATATATATATTTGTGTTTAAAACGTGCACATGTACAAGTAATGCACTTTCTACCCATACCAACCCCCGTCCAATCGTTTTGGACTGTGTATCCGGATTGTACTGTCACTTGATTTGATTTCTATATACGTGTCCAAGTCAGAAATCAACCTCTGTTTGTGCATTTTATGAAGATATTTTCTAGTATTACTTCTAAATAATTGAAAAAGGGATGAAGTAAAAAAACACTTTGCACATACAACTGAAATATATTTTATACAATACAACTGAAATATATTTTATACAATACTATTGCCACTGACACCAATGTATATTGGGTAGTGGCGCCGTTTACCAGTCGTGACAAATCGATCGAGGACGTGGTGGCGTTGGTTCGCGAAGGCCGGTGTGCCTTAACAACGTCTTTGCTCTCGTTTAAGTATATGGTCATGTACCCGATCATCGAGACCGCTATGGTGGCATATCTGAATCACATGCAAGCTTCGTTTTCAAACAATCAGGTGGGAACTTCTATATATATATATATATATATAT